>NC_031773.1:41845951-42028484 GCF_001522545.3 Parus major | reverse complement strand
CTTTTTCTTTTCCTTTTTCTCTTTTCCTCTACAACAGAGATAAAATAGGTATCATCTTTCCACCTCTTGAAAATAATACATATGTCAAAAGCATTCATGTTTTAGCTATAGATTCTGTATAGATACAGATATACCCAGCTGTGGTATTGCTACTAATTATTAAATGTCTCCATGACCAAATAAAATCTGTTGGATGATGCCCTAAGTTTGTGTGGAATGATTTCACAGGGAACTGTGAAGTGTAAAGACAAAAGGCTCATTCAAATAAAAGCACAGGAGTGAGCCCAGTTACCTCTGCCCTCCTTCTCCTCCCCCTGCCATCACCTAGAGCAGTTGTAAAGGGCATCCTTTTGATTTGGTTTTATCCATCTGCATTGTAGTGTCAGTCTGCTTACTGTCAAGCTTGCAAGTGTGAAGGAACTTGTATTGCCCCTTGTCTGGATGACTGGTGTCTCTTAGGATGAGAAAGGCCATTGGAGTGGCTCTTCTGGGGCAGGAAGTGTGATAGCAGCAGCATATTTAGACAACTCTCCTGCAGGATGAATCACTTTATCAGCCTGTTTAGACACGAGTCATGGAGGCTCATGAAAGGGTTCCAATGGCTTGTTGTTGCCTTAATAAATTGTCTGTTGTGAATTAATTTATGTTCCTGGCTTGTACCTTTTTTTCCTCAGGAGAAATCTTATCTGGGAAATACCCTGCACCAATAGAAGATTGCAAAATATCTCTTGGGCACTTTTTGTTCCAAGGCCTTCAGTGATGGTTGATTCACAGTGGAAGAAGTAAATTTGGGGGACTGCATCAACCTTATAAGAAATTCAAGTTACTTTTTTTGCTGTGGATTGGTCCATGAAATGTTAAGTGGTCCACAATGGAAAGGGTAGAGAGCAATGCCTGTGGGACTGAGAGGAAGTAAGGAGAAAGGTTCAGGGTGTAGGTGGCGATTTCATGGAGCAAGCTTACCATGCTGCCTCTGCACAATGAACAGAGAGCGGAAAATTGAGCAGAAACATCCCTTTTCTCCTTTGGCTTGGTCCTTGGGAATGTCTTGAGGCAGTGCTCTGTGTGTGGTCCACAACTGTACCCCAAAGGGCTCAGGGCTGGGTTGGAGCTGGAGGGCATGGGCAGTTTCAGGAGCAGCCTTTCCGCAGGTCTGCTCAGCAAGGGAGAGTTTGGCAATGGCAGCTAGTGCCACCCTGGAAGGCCAGACAGAGCTTGGCAGCCGTCCTGCAGTCCCTCCTCTCCCATGGCAAATGGATCTTCCTGCTGGAATACATTCACTTGAGACCAAGGGGCAGGGTTTTTATGCATTTGTTGACTTTTATGCTGCTTGTGTGAACACATGCTAGCCCACGGCACACTGTGACTAATGCCCAGGGTATGTGGTGCTTGTAACCGGGTGTTTGCACAGGGCTACTGCCCTTGAAGTGGCAGCTGCCAGCTCTGTTGCCTGGCAGACTGCACAGAAAGGAGCCCCTTGTTTGGGGAGCTCAGCTGGTGCTTCCCCAGCTCCCACCATCGTGAGCCGGTTTGTGGTGATGAACCAAACAAGTGCCAAGCACCGCGGTGTGTGCGGGCAGGTGTGCACCTGCCCGGTATGCTCATGGGTGCAGCTTCTGTTTATGCAGAAATACGGGCTCACAGGAGGTTTGGGGTGCTTTCAGCCCTTTCAGACAGCTGTTGTGGGGAAAATACTCTGTGAACACCTGTAGGAGCAGAAAGATCTCACACGTGCTGCTGGCTGATAGACATCCACCAGTGCTCAACAGAGTAAAGAGTTCTTCTTTCTGTGGTTCTTGAAATTTTAGCTGGGATAGCTCTAATAAAGCTGGGATTTAGCTCTAGTACAGCTTTTCATCTCTTTAATCAGATAGTTTTAGACCAAAGAAATACTTGAAGCTCCAAAAAAGAGTTTAGCTTATATTTTTTTAATTATTTGTTGGCAAACACTTTTATTTCCAGGGCCCTGTTAATTAATGAACAGTAAATTGAACTGCTGCTTCCCTCTTGTTATTTTAAGAAATATTTTTAAATATGCTATCCATTTGCAGCCATGTGTCATAAATATTTTATTTAAAGGCTTAAACCCAAGAAGTATGTTCTTTAGGTTTTCTTTCCAAACCGAAGCAAATGCTTTAAATGTGCTTGCATTCTCACTTGCCATCATACAAGTTGCTCTCTATCAACTACATAAAGATGTTGTTTCAGCACACTTGAGTCTTACTGCAGCTTGAAAGCTGAAACTGTCTGTCAAATTCAGGAGCTTTCTATCTTTTATTATTTTATTTTCTCTAGTCACAGTTCACAGTCAAAGTGCTAGTGTCATTTGCAACTCTGGCAATAGCTGTGTTTCCCTGCTGGCCAGGGTCAAAGTCTGGCTCCATTCAAGTCACATAAGATCCACATTTTGTGGTCTGCTACCAAAACTTGACTAAGCCACCTTTTTCCTAATCTGCCCCTTACCTTTTCCACCATGTAAGGTGATAAGAGACTGTCATCTTAATATCTAGAGGAGAGGGATTTATTTTGTGCATGGGTTAAAACAATATTTGCTTAGATGACAGCTACCCCAAGTAGACATATTGCAGTTGGCTGTGCTTTGCCTGGAATAAAAGCAGTTGGATCCATAGCTGTGACAGTAAATGAGGATTAAAATGACATCCTGTGGTTTCAGCATCTGTGCTCTGAAAAGAGATACAGGAGTATATATTCTAAATGTATAATCAAGGAATGGGAAAGATTAACAAACAATATCTGTCCCCTGTAATCAGCTTTAGAAACAGAAAACAACAGCAACAATTTTAAATTGCTTGATTATTTGATGGGGTCTAGTAAATATTTGAACTAAATAGTAATATGCATCTATAAACAACTGAAAATGCATGACTTCAGATAATCTTAACTTCAAGAAGCAGGACTGACTAAACACTTCCTCTCATATGTCCTCACCTTTGATTCATTGTGTACCACCTTCCTGCTGTCTGTGTCCTGACATAAATAGTATCTTGCTGATGAGGCAAAATTAGGATTTTATGAAGTTTTGGCTGACCTGAGTGGGGCTGTGCTGGTGTGATCAGCTTTGTCAGATGGTGAGCCACTTATTGCTGTTGTCCTGGTCCAGACACCTGTCTCTTGGTTCCTCCTTAAAAATCCAAATATACTGGGTAAACAAATTCTCATCTTATTTACTGTCTCCATAACCATTACCAAGTATTGGATCCTCAGAGCTCTGATACTGCAATTGCCACATGGCTGTGTTTGCAGAAAGAGGCAAAGTCTCTGTGCTCACTTAGAAAGAGGAGCACTTTCAATTTTCAGGACCATACTTAGGCCAATATAATCACATCAAAGTTCTATGTTAGTTAATCAGAGGACAGTCTACAAGGAAAAAACCTATTAACCTACTTTCCCTTGATTTACTTGCCTCATCCATTCTGGATTTCTAGTATCTTTCTGTAGTTTTCCAACAGTCCTTGGGAGTCCCATTCAAAGAACAGTTAAGAACAACATTTGGTTTGTACCTTGCATACACAACACAGGATTGCATACATTGGGACAATTTAATACATTTTTTTCATTTTATGTAATCTAAAGAACGGTTTCATTCTTGTGTTTTTGTAGATGAATATGCTAACAAAATTATTTTTTTCTGTTTTAAAAAATACCAGTGACCAAAAATAGAGAGTGATGTACATGCACAAAATTTTACTTTCATGTTCTTTGGGGTTAGCTCATTGTCCATGCTCCAGAAGTAACATAAAAATGCAGAATTATTGTGGGAATTGGAACAGCATTACCACCAGAGAAAAATGGTTGGAAAAAAAGATTACTGTGACAAACATGATATATGATGGCTTTAACTTTCTATCCAAAATCACTTTCTATCTGTCATTCACCAGGAAAAGGAAGGGAGGGAAATTTGTATTCAGCAAGAAGTAGTATGCTGATCTTTAATACTCTGTACTTGGAGACTGACCCTGGGCCAATTCTTGGAGCCTAGGTCTCATAATTTTTCAAAGTCACTGGATTTTGTGTAAACTGTAAAACCACAGTTTTCCCATCATTTGGTTATGCAATGGCTGACAAGAAACACAGAAAAAAATCCAGTGTGGAATCTTTGAAAGAAGTATATAGACCTTACAGCATGCCCAGAACAAAAAATGACTATAGAATAAAAATGGGCATGGTTTTGGTTTTGTTATGAAACCCTTTGAACTGTTTGGTTAATTTTTGTCCATGTTGAATAATTTCAGGGCTAGTTTCTTCCTGAAAACAGTGATTTTTCTTACTGTGTTTAAACCCTGACATAGTAACAGATGTATTTAAAGCATGTTCCATTATGAGTACACAAACTAAAACCAAATTTTACTTAGAACACTACTAAGTATTTGACATTAAACATTGGAATCTCCCTTCTTTTTATATTGCCATTGACATAAAACACAACAAATGCACCGGACATAGACTACAGAAGTGGAAATAACCTCCCTCTCAAACAGCACTTATGAACTGACCATGGTACATGGGGTTTCTGTATGGCTGTACATATCTTAGGCAAGCTCAATATAAAAATCTTTATTTAAACAGGAACTTAAGTTCTAACTCAAAACCAAAAATTAAATCTGATGCCTTCACAAATATGCTTACAGTTAAATAAGCACGCATACTTCACAAAAAAAAAACCCACAACCCTTCAAAGCAACCTTCAAATTATTACTAAAATAATAGCCAATGAATAAATTCCCTTTGGTTTGCAACTTGATTTTGAAATCATTTACAAAGCCATGGTTAAAGTCCTACTAGACAAGCTATAGAGCTCTGCACTATTAAATACACTGATTATAAACTGGGTTAGTCTGTCCTTCAGGGCAATGCCACAATAGTTAAGGCAGTGCCAAAAAATCACACGCTTGCAGAATATTTGCTTGGAAATAAGGACCGTATTGAAAGCCAATGTCAGTGGCTTCAAGATCCTGTCTCACCAACCCAGGGATTCCAGGCAGTGGGATGCACAACCTTGACAGGTTTCCAGAGGCACAAAGTGAGCAGCATTATACAAGGGGTGGGAAAGGTTTAACTTCATATGGCTGCACAGTTCAAAAAGTCTTTAATATTTGCTCTTTTTTTATTTCCTATTCTTCTTTTTCTTTTTTTTTTTTTTTTTTTTTTTTTTTTTTTTTTCTTTTTTTCCCAAGAGTTTAACTTTGTTGTGTGATGAGGCAATTGATGCATTACAGGAACAACTCATTTCCTTTAAATGGAATGACATGGCACAGCAGCTCCCAAGCTGTAATATGTTGATTAGGGTTGTGCATAAACTGCAATCAGGTGATAGCTGAACTGGTTTGAAAGTATAAAATCAGAGGAGGAATACATTTAAAGTGCATGATTAAGAAAGCTGGTATAACCAGGTGTTTAAGCCTCAAGTGCAGTGTGTGCTTGGAACGATCCAAGAGCTACTGATAAATGTCAGAGTTGAGAAAAGGAGCTGAGTTGGTGCTTCTCTCCTTGCTGTACAGTGCTGAGTACGGCACATTATAAATAATAGATCTTTCTACAGAGTTAACTTATTCCTTAATCACCATGAGGGCTGTGGTTGATGTGTTTGAATCCCTGTTCAAGCATTTGCAGCTGCTCTGACATGTATTCCTTTATGCCCTTGGAAGCCAGCCACCCCTTCCCAAAGAACAGTCCTTATTTTTTCTCTTTCCATGTTTTCCCTGTGCTTGGCCTCTGAGGAGAAAATTTCAGAGTAGTTTAAGAAAAATCATTACATTTGTCTTGAAATATTCCTTCTGTCTTAGAAAACAGTCTTTGTAACAACAACATTTGAGCACTTAGAAAATCTGCTAGCATTTAGAAAGTTTACCTCCGTGTGTGAGAGCAGATATGTGTGTATGTGTTATGTCAAGATAGCAAACTGTGACCTAGAAAAACAAAGGGTCACTTGAAGCTTGTCTTCATGTTAGCAGCAGTTGTTTTATTTTGTTTTATATTGAGCAATATGAAATTCTTAAGAACACATATATTTGAAAGCAAACATTACTCTACATCAGCCTTTCTTCCATAAAAAAGGGTTACCACCTTCTCCATGAGACATGTCTGTGCTGGTGCTCAGCTGGCTGACATTTGTGCTTATCTGTGCTGTTGTCATCTTTGATTGTTGGATTAAACTTTGGAAACGGCAGGAAAGAATATTTCTATATGCCATTTGTATAGGTCAGAAATTACTTTATGTACTGGATGTTAGAGAGATAAAACAATATGAAAATAATTTTGGCAAATACTGTATGAATGTTTAAATTCCTGAAAAATCATTCAGTAACTTAAAGATCATACAAAATAATAGCATGTCATGAAAGTAGTCACATGCTTTATTTCTGAAATAAATTTCATCATGGATACAGCTTTTACTTTGGTACAACCTAACTTCAAGTGAAAGAGAATGCCACCTAAATTCAGGTGAAAGAGAATTAAAAATGTCTATGTAACTAGAGATAGAACTTAGAATAAGTTCTTTCATTTGGGGCATGGGCATGTTGGTGTCTGCAAATATACCAATGACCTGGGCATATATTTGTTTCATGCAGTATCACTCACTCACCCCAAGTCACACTGTGAGACGCCTCCACAAAGCTCAGGCTGGAAATAAGCAACTCAAAGAAATTTCCCAATAAATGCTCTGACATTCATGAAATAAGAGCTGGTATTGTTTTGCATGTAAATGTGTGTGTACACATTTTATCTCAGACCATCAACCCAGAGCTCTGACAACTCTGAGGGTAAGAGGGAAGTACAGATATATTGTTACTGAGAATGCAGCTGAGGAAAGACTTAGATTAAAGCTGCTTTGGCTGAAAGAATATCTAAAGACACACTTCTGAATATCTCATTACCATGACCCAGTTGAGTTGCAATGCATGTAAGGAGTTTGACATTTAGATGTGCAGGCAAGCATGTACAACCTTACTATGACACAAAACTGGCAGTTCAATCCACAATGGTGAGACTTGCTAACACCTACAATTTCCTTCAGGCCATTGATAGCAACTGTCTGTTGTAAGCAGAGTGAAAATGATGTCTTCCTAAAGCTTCAGTGAATACTGTATTGTTGTCTGCTTCCTACTATGAGCAACTGCATTATGTGAATGAGGTACAAATTCTTAATTTACTTTGTGCAGTGTATGCAGTTATACAGGTTTTCCTGTGTTTCATCACAGAGTTGGTTTCTCTGTATCCGATCTGGAGCTGAAGTTGTTGCTTGTTGCACTAATAACGTCCTTTCAGCTTGTTTGGAAGCAGCAATAAGAAGTAATTTTGCTGGAATAAGAAGTAATTTTATTCATCATGTGTCCTCTCAGCAGAAGTATGTGGCAATTATTCAAACTTGCAAATAGCAGTTTTTTACTTGGATCAGTCAGCGCTCATTTGTGGACATCAGCTTCTGAATAAATAACATTCTCCTGTTACAAGAATGCACTTGTACACCTATAGTTGTATGTAAGGCTGATCTGTTCCTATCAGTGGGACAACTGGCTGTATTTGGGTTCTCTGATCATCCAGGATCTGTCTCAGGCTGGAAGTACAGAAGGCATCATGGACTGGCTGATTTGCTCCGGAGATTTGGTCATTCACATTAGGGGCACTACATGTACAACAGGCTTTAAATGCCCTTTCTCTGTGCATTACACAAGATTACTTTTTACATTCTTTTTGGAGCTTCTTCCCAAGAGGATGTGTTCTCTCTCTTGACCTGAATCAGTGGAAAGAATCAGTCCTCCAGCAAAACAATGTCCATACGGTCCTATGGTGTATGTGCCACACAGCACAGTGATGTGCACCCAAGTTTTACAGCCATGAGAAGATGAACTCAGTTCCCTCAGGACATACATGGTGTAAACACTACTTTCTGTCTTTCAACACTTTCTCAGTATTTCCTCACCTCCAGAAGCTCCACCTAGAACTGAAGTCAGAATCATGTGGGAGGATGAAGTTACGTGTGATACTGTAGATGAAAATGCATCTGGGGAGGAAATTAAATACTTCTACATTCCTCCTCATATTTCCATAGTGCTCTCCTTTCCTTGCAGCCTGTGCTCAGCACCAGGGTGAGCAGAAGTGGAAACTAAATAAATCCTGAAGATTTGAGGACCTCCTCTTCCCAGCAAATATCTGATCTTTGGGTTGCCTAAGATGCCAGGAAGGCAACAGGGTAGTAAGCAACTGCCTCCTCCATCTGGCTCCAGCTCTTCTCTCCTTGTTTAGATACTCCCCACTGGCTCAGAAACAATAACTGGTTTTACAATAAACTTTCACTCTTTGTAATGCAAATGGTTTCAAAGCCTGCTTTGCTGCCATAAAACAATCTGAACAAGCTTTTTTAGGGTATTCTTACCTTTCTAGCAGAACCCAGCTCTGTTTTTACAATTGCCTTGTCTTATGCCACTAATGAGGGACAAATGGCTGAGGCAGGGCTGTGAGGGGTAGCTGCTCCCTTGTTTAAAAGCATATCTGCTCTGTGCCTCCAGCAACTGAACATGTAATGACAACGACAGAGGGGTGACAGGTACTTAGAGCAAGCTTGGGCTGGATTTTCATTGTTTTGAGCAGTGCTGTCCTGCCTTACTTTGGAGATGAGTGGATGTTTTAAGGTTTAAGCAAAAGGCACTGTCTGATCTTTACTTTTCCTAGATTCAGAGTAAGTGATTTTCTTACTGTTACTATCCTGCTGATTCTTTAGTGCATAAACTCTACTCACAGTATCAATATGAACAGCTCTTAATGAAAGGGTCTCAAATTTGGGACCCAGAAACACCAGCCCTTTCTGAAAATTGTCATCAAAAGTCCCTAGTATTTTTCTTCCAACAGGGAAAACAACTCAGAATGTACTACAGGTACAGTTTGATGATTATCCACTAAACATGAAATATAATTTAAACACTGATGATGAAAGAATGAAACAGTAACACATTAGGTTTTCTCTCTCCTTTTGTTTGATTAAGTACAGTTAATATTAAAACTAAGATGTTTTTAAGGACTGGATATGAAACAATTCAATATTAAAAATATTTTTAATAATAGATTATGCTTATGTACTCTTGCATATCAAAATAATTTACATGTGATTCTCAACTTCCACCAACATATATTAAACCTAAGTGTAGTTAGAAAGAGCTTTCTTATGCTTTTACATTTCTGTCATTGACATCTTGAGCTTTTTTGTCTTCCTAAAGAAAGAGACAATGTACATTAAGTAAGAAAAAAGGGATAAAGAAATTAGGATCTTTATTTCCAAGCAAGGAAATGTATGCATATATGTTAGATACAGAAGAGTGATCTCATGAAAAGAAGTCTTATTTCTGTTATCGCTTTGCCATAGCTTTTTATTTTGTTTGCTGAATCTGGCCAGTTCTATTGTTCCTCCTAAAAATAATAGAAACCAGAATGTATGGTTTTGCATTACCACATAACATGATCTGCTTATGACCTCTGCAACATCTACTCTTTGAGTTGGATACCAAATTTGTTGAGGGATTTAAATACCTATTATACATAGGCTGTAGGCACCTTTTCTCATCCCTTTGGTATGAATAGACCAAAATGTATATAAAACTCACCCTATGTGGAAAATGGTTTATTTATTTTTTTTTTTTTTTAATTGAACTTGTGTTGAATTCTGTGCTGGAGTATCTGTGACCTTTTACCAGGCTTCCCATGAACACAGTCAATAGCTCGCTGTTCCATGCCATATGCTTTCCTCATTTACCCATAGAAAGGGAAATCCTACAGTGGTCAATGCACTACAAATGCCTAAATAAATTAGGCAAATATAAAATAGAACATACATTAAAGAAGCCTTGGGCAGCACTACAATATGTTAATGGAATAACTGCACAGTACAGTGACCATGAAAAACAAGATTAATGAGGTCAGGCAGCACAGACATACTAAGGAGGTGCAGGAAAATCCAAGAGCCAGCTTTTACACTAGAAGTGAATTACCTCTTATACAATGCTCCTGCAGAAGAAACTCATATGAGCTATAGGAACCCCACTGCTGTCCTAAGAAGGAAGCTGGACTTTTGCATAAGGAGAAGGTTCCTCCCACTTCACATTTTGAGATATTCTGTAACTAAACAGTTTCTGGGAGAAGATGACCAGCAAACCAGCTTGCCAATGTATCATTGCTTTCAAGTAATTTCAAGTTCTTACCTGGGAATGTTCTGATCAGTTTGATCCTAATCAATGTTGAAGAGTGAAAAGTGAGAGAAGATAAAGCTATCTGCTTTTTAAAATCCCTGTTGTGAGAGAGGATCTGTATATAGATACACGAGTGACAGCTGCTACCTGACCTCCCCTGATAGGTGTGAATTTGATGCCTTTTTTAGTCCAATCATCCAAAATGTGTACAGCCAATATTGTCAGTGTTTCTTTTTTTTCTTTTTCTTTTTTTTGTCATTATTCAATTAATCAAAACACCTGAGAAAAATAGAGGTTTTTTTAATACACTGTGTCAATTATTTCAATATCTTTCTTGATCATGAAACCTACTTCTTCACATATTTTCAGCAGATTTAGGTATTTTCATGGGTTTCAGGGGATAGGATTTGTTAGACATTTTTCTGAGTATTTTTTCATGTTACGTGTTTTTTTTCCTCCTCTGGGTCAGAAGAGGTATTGCAGAGTCCTTTATTTGGTACTACAAGAATGTGCATCAGTATAAAAGTAACATACATGTGTTTTATTTATCAATGAAATATTGTTGTAGTTTCCTATTGTATATTTTTTATTTACTGCTTAAGCCTTGTGATTAGGATGATGATCTTTCCTTTTGAATACAGTAATGATTTTAAGCCTAAATTCCATTTTCTCTGAAGTTCTGCATTTGGCAGCCAATACTTTGACCATACAAGAAACCCTGTATATCACTGGGTCTTTACATGGCCTCTCACACATCCTCCAAACTTGTCTGAAATCCTCAGACTATTATCCCAAATTCCATCTAAATCAATCCATTATTTGTGCTTTTGTTTTCCCCCTAGGCTCCAAATGAAGGCAATGCAAGCAAAATGTATATCATTGATCTCTTCAGACTACAGAGGGCCATTTAGAAAATATAAATACTCCTTTGCACCTCAAGTGCCTAAATCCAGTGGCCTATTTTAAATCAAGGACTGGAGAAAGTCAGTCAGGAATTCATCAATAATTTTGTTATCTCCTAGGCAAACTAACCTGCTTCAGAATGGGAATCTCATAACAAAAGGGCTACTTGAATTGTTTATATGCCATTAGTTTTCTGGCAGTTACATTATCAGTAGCAATAGTATCTGACTCCTGCTAGCTCTTTGCTTTAGCTTAGGGCTTTAATTGAATTAAAGGGTATGAACATGGAAGAAGTTTCAAGGCTCCCCTGTGTGTAACTTCATGCTAAAATAGTGACCAATTAAAGGAATAAGGTCTTTTTTTCCTTGTTTCCAAATTCCCAGTTGCATTCACTTGGAAAAGATAAGGTAAATTAGTTATCCTCTGGATGCAAAAATTGCAGTCAATTTTGACGTACTAGCAAAGCAGGTCAAATTCTAGGGAAAAATGCATGAAGAGTTGAATCTTCCATAATTATATTGGGGATTTCTGAGGGAGAGCAAAAGGACTCCTGTTTATCAAGGCAGCAATGCCTTAAATTCAGCTCTAGACAGACAAGCAATTAGAATGGCTTGTTCAGGATCACAGAATCAATTTCTGTCCCCTGAAACATATAAGGAAGATAAAAGAGGGCTGTCTATAAGAGGAGGTGGGATTATCAAAACAGGGTACCTTATACATCATTACTCTAGTGGTGATAAAATTAAATGCTTGAATGTGAGCTTTTGCTAAAAGCTTTTGATTATACTTTATACAAAAATGTAGGGGTCTTTTTGCTGTGTTTTTTCGTGTGTTTTTTTTTCTGTTTGTTTGTTTTTATGTTGTTTTTTGCTTTTTTTTCCTGTTGAAAATAAAAGGTGGCACACTTAGAGGCATCTGAAACATTAAAGAGATGACCTCCTAATCATGTTGCCTGCTGCACCCCAATTCAATTCACAGAATTAAAGGAAGCCATCCTTGGAGAAGGGATTACATTTGTTACGATCCATTCTAACAGACAGTGACCCAGTATATTTAAAGCATGCTTTAAAAAACAGTTTGAGAAAACAGGTCATAAAGTTCATGTTTGTGCTGTCATCAGGCCAACTGTTGTGCCTCAGCTGGGAGATACAGAGCTGTGACTTTAATCTGTGCAGGGTAGCCCTAATCATGGATATATTTAGACAGCCACATTATCAGCTGCAAGGGGGACCTGATTGCTGCTGAGAGCCCAGATCCTCGGCTGCACCAGTGCCCTGGCAGGTGTAGCTGCAACAAGCAGGCAGCAAAAATATCCTGAGGTGGCCGACTTCTCTCTGTCGTGTCAGCCATGGGGCTGTCCAGAGTGCCCCCACAGCTGGGCCTCACTGGAGCACTGCAGTGATGTCTATGTGTGTGCTCACACATGCCAGCAGCCTGATGCACCCCGTCTGAGAGAGACACCCCGCACACAGTGTGCTCCATCCGCTGCCACACGTACAGCCCAAGGATCAGAATGGAGGGGGTCACATACAGCCCACAGCACCAGGCACCACAGACTGCATGTTCTGGGCCCTCAGAGACAGAAATTTTGCTCTGCAGATTTTATTCTCTTGGGTCACAGCACGCAGGCCCAGTAACTCTGTGGACAGAGACATGGGTTGTAATTCAGGGTGAGGAGACACACAACAGGCTAAAGGTGTGTTAGTTACCCAGCGGTTAAAGGCATTGTACAGGAACAAAAACACTCTCCTGGCCTGGTTTTTCCTCTGTACATGTCTGTGGATGATATTTGCATTATCTAAACCCTCTGCAGCTCTTCCAGAGAGGGTCAGGGTCATTGGTTATCAGCCCAGTGTCCCCTCATCTCTGGAGGGGAGACAGAACTGAGGCCAAGCAGGAGGTGCATGCATGAATCTGAAGGAAGACTGATTTTTATTTTCTTTTATGTTTGGAAAAGGCTTTGCTTAGTGGGCACAAAAACAATTACCCATCTTTTATGAGCTCTGGGATGTGCAAATGACATACCTAAATAAATTTGAAATGCTTCACTCTCTGCAGTTATACGTTGTCCTTGCTTTCTGTCCTGTCAGGTTAATAATTTTTTCGTATCAGGGAACATACTTTGTTCTCTTGAAAGTAGTACCTGTGTGTATGAAATGAAAAGTAGCAATGTATTTAGTCCTCTTAGGGAGTGGGACTATTTGTGTTAATAGGATTGTCCCAATTTAACAGAAAAACTTCAAATTCTGATAAATGAAAACATTTTCAACCTTCTCTAGCATTTAACACTCACTTTGCATCTCAATTGCAAAAGAACCGCTGAAGAAAGTGTTTGTTGAAGTGTGTTTTATGAATGCTGTAATCCATATGGTAATCTGCAGATTTTTAAAAATTAATTTTTGTTTTGTTTTTGTAACAAAATATACCATTAACTATTCTGGGACCGATTCTTAAAAATGGATCTTAGCGCTTTTAGTATTTGTAGAGGGGTTCAAATAATTCCAATCAGCATAGGGATGATATTCATTGCTGTTTGTGTTGCTTGATTTTCAAGGTAAAAACAGGTCATTCAGCCATCCTAGCAATAAAAGTAATTGCTTTTCAATAATGTATATGTCTAAGTACCTTTTAAGTGACCCTTCAGTATTCCAATAAATCTGATAGCCGTTAAACCCATTCATCATGTGCAAAGGGTAACAAATATCCTCAATTCACAGGCCTTAGAGCTAGCTACCTGTTAAAGGACACTGAGAAGATACAGTTCTGAACAAGCATCTCTGGTCTCTGTCTCTCCACAACTCCTGATCTAACACTCTGCTATTGACAAGAAGGAACTCATTCCCAGAAAGAACTCACCTGTTTCCCAGAATCTGAATGTTTTTTCAGTTAAAACCGAGAAAGAAACCCCAAAACCAACAAAACAAAAACAAGCATGAAAGTCAGTCAATACGTTAGAAGCCACCAAGCGAAAGAAAACAAAATAGGCTTGGTAAATTTTAAAGGCAAGGTTCTTAAATCATTCAACACAGTGAAAAATGCTTCTACAGAATTTCATAGAAAAACTCCTCTGACACCAGAAGAGAGCATGATGGATTTGGGATGTGTATGCACCAGTGAACAGCTGATATTTGTGCACACCAATATGTTGGCCTTATGCTTCCAGAAGAGGAAGGTATGTATAAATAGGCTGGCCAGCTTCCTTTCAAGGAGTTATGTGACTGATACATCATCAATGAGGAAGATGGTAGTGATAACCATAAAAATATTTGGAGAAAACTCATGGCAGTTATAAAACAAAAATATGCCGCTACTTTTGTTTCATTTGCTTCAGAAATGGGTGCACATAAAATTCTCTTACACCCTCCATTAAACAGCTGTTTGGTCTCCAGTCTTTGGAGTTAATGAGCAACATTACTGCATTTTTATGTGACCATCCATAACTTTATTTACTACAGGTAACCTTTGATTTATCTGTCTTCACAAAGAAGAGTGTTGACCTTCATCAGGAGCAGTAAAACCGCTGTTGCCTTTGTTCTACTGATGAAATTGGCATTTTTGTGGTCTGTAACTGCTTTATGGCTGGAGTCGGGAATCTAAAGCAAGTATCTGGTATTTACAAACACAGGGTCAAAAAGATTTGAGATTATTAGATCAATAATGAAATGAGATCCACAGTTATCTAATGCACTCCAACCCAACAAAAGGTGAAATTTTCACCTGTACCCAAAGAAAGTGTGATTCTTCATATCATCAAAACTTCTCGATGTATTGAACCGTCATCAGTGTTAGGCTGAGGGTTGTAACTACTGTTCTCTTCTCTTGAGCAACTGAAATTCATCCTTGTTGTACTTTTGTCCATTGGGTGAAATACTGAGTATAAATTAACAAAGCAGTGAAGTACGGCTCAGCTCATCCTTCCAAGGCTGTTTTGTGTTGAAATCACTGCATTAGTCTAGCAATTTAAAACACGTACATGAAAAATTCAGGTTTAAATCACTATTTCTTACTGTAAATTCCTCTACCTTAAGAACAAAAAACATGACCAATCTTCAGGAAATGTCAGCTATTACTAAGCCTTCTTTATAGAAACTAGTGAATTTATTTTTGTTGCAAAGTAGGAAATTGTGGAACTGATGGACAGGTAGTTTTCTTTAGGACTGTAGCAACTGAAGAAGTTTTCTTGTGACCACTCCAGGACATCCCTAATAATTGTCTTTATACTTTGATATCAATATAGAAAATCCAGGGGTATGCACCTACATTTGGAGATAGCTTTGAACAGATCTGAGAATTTCACACAAGTGGGAAAATTGGGAAATTTTGTTGTTCTTGTTTTGTTTTGGGCTTTTTGAATCTTAGGTGAAACACTTCTGTTTCACTTGGTGACATCACCTGCTCTGGCATGGCTCTACAGATACCATGCTGCCTGGTAGATGAGACTGAAGCTCTGAGTTGGTGGGAAGAGATGACTCTGCAGGAAACATCCTACAGCTCCAGGGTAACAAAACTGAGTGGAAACAATAAAGACATGTCTACACGGGGGAAAGTAATGTGTGACACACATTCCCCACCTTGGCCTTGCACAAGTTGGTTTCTTGGTATGAAATAGAACCATTTTGGGGCATGAGCTGGCTGCAGTGGCACCAGATAGGGCTGAGACAGCTGGTGAGACTCCACCTGCTTCTGGTAGAGCACAGCCCTGTGCTCCTGCTCCATAGTGTAGATACACATGGCTCTAGGTCTCCCTTCTCCCCTGTTATCTCAAAAGAATTTCTATTTGTTCCCTCTCCACTGACTGCTAACTGAGTTGTGGGGCACAAAAACCCAAAGGGAGGAAACTGTGTCTGCAAAGACATTTTATGAAGTTCCTCAAGGGATGTGTTATGCAACTGCTATGTCTCTTACGTAATTTTTATAAGCAGGCTTTCATAAAGCAGAGAATTTTAAAAAAAATCATGTTAAAAAACCCCCAAACAAACAGACCCAGAGAATCCTCTTAAATAATTTAAAAGTGAATTAAGATGTGAAAAAGAAAAGAAAAAGTTCTGAAACAGTAGGTTCATCCTTTGCAAGCTTGGGATCATGTATTAATGCACTGCTAGTTGTGAAGAAAATGGCTTTCTATCTTTGCCTGTATGTTAGATCCTGCTGGAACACTCTGTTCCCTGCTCCCAGGAACACTTAATGCTGCTTGAAGCATGTGTACCCAGCACTACACTGAAGAATTGAGTGGCTCCTCCCACACAGCCAGGCACATCTCCTTGCTATTGTAAGAGGGGTATCAAGCAGCTTTTGTTCCTCTGTCTCTGAAAATGCATCAGAGACAAACATGAGGGGGAAAAATGGTCACTGAAGGTGCTGTTGGAAGCAGAAAATGAAAAGACATAGATCAAAAGACTGGGATTTTTTGATTCACAGATGCTATGCATCTTTATTTTTTCCCTTTTTTTTAATTAAAAAACTGTGATTTTCTTGTTTTTCATCACATGCCTATTTAAGAAATGTGGTTAATCTAAGTCAGAACTGATGGCCTAATTTAACAGAGGTGTATGTTTGTGCTGTCAAGATTTTTGTTTCTATTTTAGTTAGTCGTTTCTGATTTCCTTTAAAAAAATGAAGGAAAAAAACTTCCTTTTTTTGGTGAAATAACTAGATTACTATCTCTACTTGTATTTAGGCTCCTCTCCCTGCTTTCCTAGTGTTATCAAGCATGCTCATAAAGGATCCATGTCTAAATGATCAGATAACTCTTGTTTCCTCTAAAATAGTACCATTAAAAAACAAGAACTTTTTTTTGGTTTGTTGGGTTTTTGGTGGGGAGGGGTTCAGTTGTCTTTTTTGTTTGTTTGTTTGGTTGGTTTTTTGTTTGGAATAGGTAAACTATATGAATTTATAGGAATAGGACCAAGCAAATTCCTCAGTTTATGGCACATGCCTAAGAAAGAAGCAAAACCAGTGTGAGCTCTGACTTTCAAAGTCTTGGACTATGGGGCCTAAAATCACAATGCTGTTCATTCGCAATTATGAGGATAATCTCATCATTGCCAGAGACATTACTCACATGACTGAATTCAGGAAAGTAAGTTATTGAGTGTTCAGGGTTCTTCATCCCATCTGGGGAAAGAATTCAAGTCACACGGGGAGCGGCCGAACAGCTTAATTTTCGGCATGCGACATGCACTAGAAACCTGCTAAAGGGATGAGTGACTACACTTTCACGTGGGCATGAGGGAAGTGTTCACATGTAAATGCAATTGAACAGCACTGTATATAAAGCCACACAATCAAGTAAGAACTGTGTAGCTGTGATTTTAATTTTTTCCCACCTGATAATATCCAGAAAATCTCTCAGTGCTCAAAGGAAGGTAATAACACAGACTCTCTATGTGATGCTTCTTTCACCCTGCCAAATCTGTCCTAGAGAACTAATTATATTAATTTTGTCCTGAGAATTTTGAGACTGATTAAAATGCCTGAGTTAATAGTGTTGCAAGGAAAAAAAAAAGCTGTAACAGGAGCAGTGCCATGACTACAAATGACTGGCAAAGATAATAAGTTATGGCAAGTGTTGGCTAGAAAAAAATGAGGGGAAAAAGATAAGTGCCTGTTCTTGCACCAAAGTATTTACTGCATTGATATGCAGGATTTAGATAGACTGACCATAATAAAAGGACAAAAAAAACCCAAAAACAAACCAGTTAAAATGAAATAACTTGACCTCCAAAGCCAGACCTGCAAAAAATGAAACTCATGCAGAGACACCTGATTTACAAGCCAAAAACCCCACATGTCCAACTTTGGTGGAGAGATGTTGGGAGTGTAGTGAGGCAGGTGCTTATGTCTAGCTAAATATTGTAGTCACTGTTTTACTGTTTGTTTCTGTTTTAGTAAGTGCATAGTAGGTAATATCCTTTGTAATCTCTGAAGATATGGCCTAAAATCTCCAGTGTTATCATTACAATGTCTCCATGTTTTGGTATTTTGATGCATTTTTGAGACAGGTAGCTTTGGTAGTTTTGTTGCTATTACTTAATAACTGCTCTAAAGGAGCCACCAATTTAAAAGTGTGCTTGATTTCCAAATAATGAATCTTAATAAAGCTGCTTGGGAAATTTTCAGGACATCATTGGAAAAGAAATGAAAAAGGTTTTTCTCAGATGTTTTTTAAAATATTTAAAAAATATGTTTAGATTTTTACTACATCATAAATCAAAATACACAAGGTTCAAATACTAAGGAAAAAATACTTGCAGGACCAACATATTGGTTTCTTAAAAATCTTTATGTATTTGAATGGAATTTGCACTTAAAATCTACAGACAGTAAGTTTTAATTCTTAAAGTCATATATAAATAAAAGTATCATAATAACTTCCTGGTTTTTCCTCTGCCTGACCATAGGGTTACTGAGAGCCTTGTGCTGACCAACACAGGCTGCTACGGCAGTCACCAGGCAGTGCAAGAGCCCATAATGTAGCCAGTACAGACAAGGGTGTTGGAAATTATTTCAGATCTTTCTAAAATTACACAGCAGGCCAGAAAAAATAAAATTCTAAGAAGCAGAGAACCATAAACCTCTTTATCATCCCCCTCCCCCTTCCCAGCTTTACTATAAAAAACTACAGGAAAAGTAAAAATTTGGAATTTGAGATGACATCATCTGATTGCAGAGCACAACAACAAATGGTTGAATCATTCTTTTCACTTACAAGCTACTTTCACTTTAATATTATTGTTAACAGCTTCTATTCAGGATTGTAATGAATGACTGTTTATCTCATCTAGATTATTCTATCCTGTTTAATTCCTAAATTTATAAAAAAGAAAACCTGAATGGGTAATAATGATTATGTATAGCTATGTTGAGAGGAGTTCTCCCTACTGACAAGCTTTCAAATTATCTGTTTCTATTATATTTTTAAATTTTTTGTTTTTACTGGATCCAAACTATGATTGCTTTATTAAAAACAAATGTTGCATGTGCTGCCACACTGCTACTATCCCATTCAGGAAAAAAAATAAAAATCATCTTTATAAGCAAAACAGAATACTATGTTCTGAATTTGCTTTTTATCTGCTACATGTGCATGCTGTTGCATGTTTGCTGAAGTCAAAGGAATAGCATAGGAAAAGTCTTCTGTTGAATCTGTCCTGGCCAGATTCTGGTTTCTGTCCTGGCCAGACCTGAGGCTCATGCCACAATGAAATATCTTCTTAGTGAGCATCCCCTTTGAAATCAAGCTTATCTCCCATAATGCAAACCTTTTTCTGTATGGAGTAAGTGAAGCAAAGTTTGCTTTGTTTTGCTAAAGTTTTGCTAAAATTTCATTTTAGGCTATCACGAGATGGATTTCCTGGAATGAACATACCACAGTTATGGCCAATGCTGACAGCCTGCCCTTGCCCCTCTGAGTCTTTCCATCCCCTCTTGAGCTCCCTGCAGAGACAGAAATGTTTGTTGAACAGCTGCTGGACTGTAGAATGGGACTCTGGCTTACAGAACTAGTCCCACTTGCTTAAACAGGACTCTACTTATGTGAGAAGTGGTTTGAAGAATTCATTGCCTGATAGACCAATTTAGAAATGCGGACTGCAGGCGTGTGGGTTTGCGTGTGAGCATGAGCATGTTGAAGAGAGAGGGAAATTCCCAGTGTGGTCACAGATCAGACTTTTGCCCTTTCTCTGACTCCTACCAGTCTATCTTATCCTTTCAGATGCGAGACTTCTCCATTTTGGAAGAATATGTGACTGACTTCTTCACCCCCACACTTTCAGGATGAAACACTCACTGCTCCAATGCAGCAGTTATGTGCAGTGTTGCAATGCTGAGAGACAGGCTTACATTCAGAGCTGAACAGCCTTTACCCCCTCCTCATTGCAGAGTGCTGCTTTGCCAGTGCCCTGGATCCATACCACATTTCTGAACCCAGGTCTGAGCCTGAGCTCAAGTCCAAACATTTCTAGTGGCAATACAATAGGAATGAGAGTCTGCTCTCAAGGCTCTAGGGAGAAAAAACCTTAGGGCCAACATTCCCCTTGGAAGGCAGGTAAGGGCACTCACCTGCAATGAGAGGGGCTGGCTGCTGCTGTCTCTGGCTACAACCAAGCCATGGAGCCAAAGTTTTTCCAGGGAGGACTCCCACATCACCACTGTAGCTTGAGGAGTGTCTCCTTGAAAACTTTACACAACAAGGTGGGAGACCTTGGGGTCCCTGGAGGAACACCATGGCATGCAGGGCTGGCTACGGACTCTGGGTTGCATCTGTCTCCTGGAGCAGCATCTTAATGTCACTACAGCTGCCACTGCATATTCAAAGGCTGAAAAGGGCTAAAACATTGAAAAATGTTTTAAGCATCCCATGGAAAGCTTTCTTCTGCATAGAGAAAAAAACTAAAAGAGGCAACCTCTTCCTATACATTTTCAAATACTGGTTAAATGAAGAAAATAGTGTGGCATTTTAATAACATCAACCTGCACTAAAACTAAACTCTGCATAGAATGGATTGTTGCTCTATTTTATGTATTGTAACCAGTACTCTTCAGCTTACAGGTAAGAGAAAGCTTATGCAAATCTAAGGCATATATAGTGCTTTTTGGAAACAAATACCAATTATTTCTCAACTGTTACTTCTTTATTAGGTCAATGTCAAACAATGCAAAAAAATTATCTAGAACTGAAACAGGAAGGGAAGAGACCTGACACTTTTCTACACTGAAAGGCTTTAATACGATACCACATAACCTATAATGCTTTCACACTTTCTTGTATTTCTTTATTCTGTCAAGAATAAGTTCTCAAACAGGAAAAGATATCCATGCTGAATAGGTAATACATTTATTTTCATAAGGAAATATATACTAATTCAGACCCTAAGACTAGAGCAAATTTTTTAAAAATCAAGTAACTCTAATTCTTCACCTTTGAACTCTTGAATCTTTTCACTTACCATAGAGAACACTCAGTAGCTTCCTTCAGAAAAAGCTGTGAAAAGAGCATGTTGTAATAGTTGCAGGGTGTGTATGTGCGTGTGTGGCACAGATAAAAGTGTATTTCTATTGCTTATTTCCATTATGACAGAACTCACAAAGTGCTAGGCTCTCTCCAAACCAATGTCAAGAAACACATCCTGCCAAAAGAACATGAAAGAAATGTTGTAAAGGTTGCATTGTATTCCTTAAAAGTTAGGAAATATTAGAAGCTGGGATGCCAGTATAACCTTAATTCAACCCTTCTGTGCATATCCATTATGATCCAGTCTTTAATTACATGATCACATACACTTTTTCTTTAGTTTTTCTCCCCAGGGCCTCTGCTTCATTTAAAGTATCAGATGGGCTGAATAAGTTCTCAGACATTTACATTTATCTTCTTCAGCAGCCTGCCATTTATGTATCAGCGAACATCTTGCACTATTAAGCAGGCAAACTGCCTCCTCTGTGTCTGGAGCTGCAGAGACAGGAGTAGACAGCTGGGAACTGGCCAGAGAAAAAAAGAACCCAAAAACCCAGTGTATCCCAAAATGTGGAAGTGCCACAGAAGTTCAGAGTGGCGTGGTAGATCAGTGAAACATGCTGGCAACTGGCAGGAAGCTAAACCAGCAAAAGGCTATGGTATGGTTAGTTTATTTGATGCTCTCCATTACTGTCCAATCAAGAAAAGTTGACTTTGCTTAATGCTGTGAGCTGCATGCCAAAGTCTTCCTCATCAATTAAGAGCCTGCAGACTTTAAAGATGAGAATCTTTGGGAGAATTTCACAGGCTGGAAATGGCAGCAGCTCCTTTGGTGTCCTGCCATAGCACTGAGATGGAAATGCACTTGTCTGGACTGGGAAAACAGCATCAGCAGCTCCAGTTACCTTGTTCACACCCATGGATAGGGATGAGATCCTCCTGGCAGGCATCTCAAGCCTTGGCCTTGAAGTTACACTTGAACAGCTTGGTGGCTGCAAGCAATGAACACCAAGGTAGTTCATTCCTCACCAGTGGACTGGATCTGTATGCACAGCATTTTACCCTTTCCACAGAGAAGACTGTTTTATACATGCTGTTATTTGGAATCAATAGGAACTATGAAAACTTGATTGCTAAAGAGTCCTGAATTTATTGACTTTGCAAGAGATTTGAGAGAAACTCCTTAATGGTCCAGATTTTTTTTTTTAAAGAAAAAAAAAAAGATAAAAAAGGATCTTTTAAATTTCTCCCCCTCTGAGCGTGACATGAAGTACATGTTGCCACATTATGTTCTTAAAAGCACAACTCAAGGGGGATGATTCAAATGTGAACAGCCTTGCTGTCTGTGGCAGTTATGGCTGGTGACATTAAACCTCATGTTTTGGGGGGCTACTGTATAAGGCCACTTACCTACTTGAGAGTTCCTAAAACACCTTATTGATTCTAGATGGAATTATGTAGAAGAGATGAGAAAGTGACCTAGATAAAAAAGCTCAGGTCCAGGCAAATGTGGCAAACATGACATTATTTTTTGTTTTTTGAGGTATTTCCAGGAATTACTTTAGTGTGATTGCAATGCTGAAACATCGCTTTTGCACAAGGTAAGCAACAGCTTCCAGCAGGATGGTGGACATTTCTGTGAAGGGGGAGAGAAGCATCTTCTGCTTCAAAGTTGGAAAGAGCACAGCACTTTCCAACCTATGAACAGAGCAGAAATGGCAGCCCTGGATATACCTCACATATGCCACAGAAGCACTGAGAAGAAAGGATGGCTGGCACCTGAGGAGCAGCAAGAGCACAGGCCAGGTTGGCAGCTCTTCTCACAGAATGGAGGGTCAGCTCACGATTGTTAATGTAATACTCAGAAGTTCGGAGGGGAAAAATGGATGAGACTGTGCTCTAAAACTCACACCAACACTTTTAGTATGCAGTAAAGCTGCGAGTTTGAGCTCTTGGGATTATCTTTTGAAGGTGTTTTGCCTATTTCCCTTGTGTATAGACTCAAAGAGAGTCCCTTGAGGCTGGCAGCCTAAGATAGAATAGATCTCATGTGCAGAGAAGAGGCCAAAACCATTGTACAGTTACATCTCTCACACCAGAGAAGCAAAAAATCCGCTTACTTTCATCTTGTATTCAAATATTTCACATACAGATTTTTATATATTTAACTAGTGAATTATTTTCATTGAAAAAGAAACGGTGTGTTGCATGTGCCTTTGTTGGGCTGATTTCTGATCGTCGACTGTAAGAACCGTACATGCAAATATCAGGCTGTATTTCACTTGAAGCTTTGCAAGGGGGCAGGGCACAAACCCTTGAGAAAGAACAAGGTTTCTATCAAAGAAGCTATGCTTTTGTGTTTTTTAACAAAACCGAAACAAACTAACCAAACGGAAACCTTCTGCCGTTCCTCTCCCCTTTTGTTTAGCAGAAAGGGAGACAGAGCACTGTAAGGCCTGAGACTGACACCCTTCTTGGCAGTCACTGGCTGACACATCAGTCCCGCAGGTGTTTTGTGACAGGCCAGCCGGGACAGCAGCGCAGTGCGATGGGAGCGCGCAGGGCGGGCGGGCAGGGCCGGACGCTGTGCTTTGCCATGTCCGCAGGGAGCGAGGCCCGAGGCCCGGCCGGCGGCCTGTCAGGCGGCTTCGCCCCGCTCCGGCACAAGGGCCCGCCGGCTGCCCGGGAAAGGCTTCGCTCTGCGCGGAGCTCCCCGGCCGGACACCGCGGTTCCCAAACGGGAGGGAGGGAGCATCACGCTCCGGCTCCCGGACCGCCGGGCACTGCGCGGAGCCATCGGAGCACCCCTGCGCTCCGAGGAAGGGCAAGGGGGCACAGACACATCACCTCCGCCGCCCGCGGGCACAAACAACCACCGTCCTGGGAGCGCCCACGCCGCTGTCCTGCTGCGGCCGCCCTTGCGTGGGGAGGCGCCGGTGCACGGACGCGGCGCGCCGGGGCCGAGCCGAGCGCCAGAGCGGCCGCTCCCGCCCCCGCTTCCCCGAGCGCCGCCCGCCCCCGCCGCTGACGTGGCTCCGCGCTCCCCGGCGACAGCGCGCGGCCGCGGCCCCTCCCGTTCGCGCGGGTTCCCGTGCGGCCCCGCCGCCGGCCGGCGCCGTGCCCTGCTCACGCGGATTCGCGCGGAGACCCGCGCGGGGACGCCCCGCACTGGCGCGCTCCATACCCCCTCACGCGCGGCTCCCCGCAGCGCGGGAGCGCGCCCCGGCACGCGGAGGCCCTCGCGCGGGCACGCGACCCATTGCGCCGACCCCTGCGCGCGCCCCCGGCTCTATTTGTTTACAGCCGATTACGTCACCCACCCCGGCTGGCCCCGCCCCGCCACCTGCCGTCACGATGGTGCGATCGCCGGATTGGCGGCGGCGCGCCCCCGGCGCCATGACGCCACTTCCGGTCGGTGGCGGCTATAAGAGGCGGCGGAGGGCGGGTAACTCCCTTCGCCCCTCGCCGCAGGAAATGCGGGGAGTGCTGCCGCGGCCGCCGCTGCTGCCGCCGCCCCCCTGCCGTAGGAAGAGGAGGCGGAGGCTGCCTCCCCCGGGATGTGATCTGGGCTCCGCCGCCTGCTCCGCGCCCAGTTAGAGCCGCGCCGCCCCCGTCCCGTCCCGCGCCGCTCGCCCCGCGCCCCGGCCCGTCCCGTCCCAGCGCCGGCCGCCCCGGAGAGCTGGCTGCCGCCCGCCGCCGCCTCCATGCATCCCGCCCTGTACACCCGGGCCAGCATGATACGTGAGATCGCCGCGGCCGTGGGCTTCATCTCCAAGTTCCTGCGGACCAAGGGGCTGATGAACGAGCGGCAGCTGCAGACCTTCAGCCAGTGCCTGCAGGAGCTGCTGGCAGGTGAGGGCGGCGTGGGCGCGGCGGGAGCCGCTCCCCCCCCTCCGCCGCGGGCCGTCTGCCCGCTCAGGGCTGGCGGTGGTGCGGGCAGCACCGCGCTCCGCGGGCGCCCGGAGAGAGGGAAAGGGAAAGATCGGCCCCTCCGAGGGACTGGAGCCCCTCCGCGGGAGGCGACGGCTCCGCGGCCGTGGCTCGGCCCCTGCGGGGATCCTCCGTGCCGAGCTGGCCCGGCGGGTGTGGGAGGCTGGAGCGGGCTGTAAACAAAAGGGGCTCGGGCGTCGCGCAGGCAGCTCCCCCCCCCACACACCCCCCACAGCCCTTGCCTCCGTAGACAAAGCTTTCGAGCAGCCCGGACTTGAGCTCCGCGCCAAGGGCTCAAACCGCCCGCTTTCCATAAAGAAAAATGCTCCGGAGTTGGTTTTTTTTTGTCAAGTAAAATTCATCGGTGGACGATGAGTCTTGGTTGCCCTTTATTCTGGAAGCGTCTCTTAGCCGCCCCAGAGCCCCGGTTAGGAGCAATTACCGAGGGTTCTGTCATTGCCCTGTGGGTTTTGTTTTCCCAAGCCCTCCCAGTGGGCTCGATAGTGGCTACAAGTACCCTCAGATCGATAGGGTTTTGGGTGGGATGGAACTCCTGAGGTAAGTCCTTGGTTTCTCGCCATGGAAAACAGGCTGGGAAGAACAGTGGTGAAATACAGCTTGAGTCAGTCGGTAAATGCTGCCCAGTTTCCTCCCTAGTTATTTTTGGGTGTTCTTAGAATGTGAGAAACTAAGCACGGGTGTGATCACAAAAGGATGCTGGAAAGGGTCGTTTTTCCTATCTGGTTTATGATGTTTAGAAGGTCTTGAGTTTTTCTTTTATGTATTTCTGTATTTTTATATTTGTTTTTCTGAATGCTTGGAAGTTGCTTTTCACTCCTTTCTGGTGGTGGATATTGCTCTCTATACAGTAGCACAAAACAGTAACTTTGTACGAGTGCTTCCCAAGGGACATAGCACTTACATAAATCATTAAGAAATAAAACCTATAATGATTTTTCGAGTCATTTGATGCTGAAATAACGAGCTTTTTAAGATCTTGATGTGTGAAATTTGCAAGAGACCAGTAATCGCTGCGTGCATCTTTCGACACGGAATTAAGGAGGATAATGTTTGTTTTTTATTTTATAGAACATTATAAACACCACTGGTTCCCAGAAAAGCCATGCAAGGGATCAGGTTACCGATGTATCCGGATCAACCATAAAATGGATCCTCTCATTGGACAGGCAGCACAGCGGATTGGATTGAGCAGTCAGGAACTGTTTCAGCTTCTTCCGAGCGAACTCACTCTCTGGGTTGACCCGTACGAAGTGTCCTATCGCATTGGAGAGGATGGCTCGATCTGTGTGCTGTACGAAGCTGCACCAGCAGGAGGTAGCCAAAGTAACACCAACATGCAAATGGTAGACAGCAGAATAAGCTGTAAGGAGGAACTTCTCTTGGGCAGAACTAGCCCTTCCAAAAGCTACAATATGATGACTGTATCAGGTTAAGATATAGTCTGTGGATGGATCACCTTAAAATGGATGGATAAATTTGGTTTTTACTTTGGGTGGGCACCTCTGGGGATGGATTATGGAATTTAAACCATGTCACAGCTGTGAAGATCTGGCACACGTTAGAGTGGTATATTTTAAAGTGACAGTGCCATAGTTTGGACAGTACCTTTCAGTGATTTAATAGCCTGTGAGTCAAAATGATTGCAGCTTGCTAGGGAGTAAGAAGATCTAGGAAGTGTCAGTTTCTCCAAGACACCTGACTTAATTTCTACACCAATTTTCAACCCTGATCTGTATTTATAAAGTGATTCTCTGCAGTAGGTCTTGCAGAGTAAATTTGCACTATTACATTTATTAATTGTTAGCATTTTTGGCAGCTCAGTAACAAGACTTATGAACACCATAGTACTGGAAATTTTAATTTTCAGACTTTTACCTAGCACTTACAAATATGTATAAATGTACATAAGATAAAATAGTAAGAATGACCTGGGGAAATGGTCAGATCTTTACATTGGCCTCAAAAGTAGCAAGTGATCAGAATCTGCCATGGCAACAGGCTTTAAAAAGACCATATAAAGACACTGTCTGAACTGTGGTGTTAGCACCAGCCAGCTATCTGTACATTTGCTAGCTTGTAGTTTTCTAAGACTGAGTAAACTTCTTATTTTTAGAAAGTGGAGGTCTGGTTTGTAATTTCCTTGTTCTTAATTGGGTAAAAGTCTTTTCCACAAACCACCATCTATTTTGTGAACTTTGTTAGTCATCTTTTATTTGGTAAATTATGAACTGGTGTAAATTTGTACAGTTCATGTATATTGATTGTGGCAAAGTTGTACAGATTTCTATATTTTGGATGAGAAATTTTTCTTCTCTCTATAATAAATTGTTTCCTATCTTGGCATTTTAATTAATCTCTTGTCGTGATTACATAGGATCAGTTAAATTATTTTTGTCTCACAGTAGAAACAAAATAGGTACTATAAAGGCTTAGTAACATCAATGGCACCCTGATGCTAGGGAACACTTGGTACAGACTTGGATTAATGAAGACCTCACATATAAATGCTTGGGAAGTTTAGGGGAACACGATGTGTCACTTTAGACCTTGTAAAATCAGTCAATGTGGAAATAACTCCAGGGCCAATAATTCCAGGATATGAGGAAAAGGTACAGAAATAACATCCACCAAAGATGACTTGAATAAATCCAGAGGATTAAAGTTTACTTGGCTTCCTGATGAAGGATATAGCAAACCTAAATGTCCATTTTGACCTACTTGCTCACGGGTTCACAGTTCTTACCTGATGGATTCCCTGCACAATAAGAGTTGGGACAAGTGTCCCTTAGCCTTAAGAGCAGCTTGCTGCCTTTTGCTTTCTTCAGATGCAAGACTTTCACTTTAGAAATCATTAAGATTGGATTCAACAAAAGGTATGTTGATCTTTTTTCCCAAACTTAAAAGGTTGGCTGAGGCAAAGTGAGAAGCCCATACTTATATGTGTATTCATAGTTAATGAATGATGCAGAGATGTGATTCACTTAAGCACCACACTAATGTCGTTTGTGTACAGCACGGGCAGATTACACTTGAGAGAAATTCCTTACCGCTCTATTTACACTTGTTAAAGTGCTGGAGTAAAACTCAAGACTTTTCTGTTCCTTATCTCCTGTACTTCGTTCTGTGAGTGTTTAATAAAAGGCCTACTCACCTTGGTCACTTCAGTCACAAGAACTGCTGTGGGTGCTCTGAATGAAAAGAAACCAGTCATTACTTGCCAGCCAAGCTTGCAAGCTATGGGAGAACGGAGCATCAGACTTGCCAGGAGTTGTTGCAGCTCCTGCTCAACTATGAATTAGCCTTTACAATTAGACAGCGGTAATGTGTTATATCTCCAGTTTGTGTCTGTGTAATATAGCTGATCTGTAATGTAGCTGGTTATGTATAAGCAAAACATAAGACAGAACTGTCCAGCTGCTGTTTTTTTTTTTTTTTACCAATTTCTTTCCCCTCTGTTTTTTGAAAGTTCAGCTTTACAAATACGATTTTTACCATGATCTGCATATGCATGGCAATATTCAGCACCTCTAAATATTGCTAGGGCTTCTCTGGCACTGTGCCTTTTTGGCATAGGCTGGTGGAAGCATAAGTGCTCCCAAAGCAGTGAACTTCAATGACCTTGCTTTGTAGGCATCTGACAAAAGATGTATTACCAAAGCTTCAGAGTGAGCCTGTGTTATAGTAAAGTACATGTGTAACTCACGCATACAGTCAAAGTTCAGGTTTATATATTGACATCTTAAAAATTCTCTTAAGATGGCACTTTAAATTGGTAAATCTGTAAGCAAGAAATTTATTCTAGTGGTAGGAGTACTCAAAGACGTTTCTGTTGTGTTATGTGTCCGCAGACAACAGAAGTGTATCCGACTAGAAAGAAAACACTGAGCTTGGCTTTAAAGCTATATTAAACTTTCATGAAGCTCACTGCTGACTGAACTATGCTTGGTATATTGTGGTGCTGCCTGCAGTCTTTTCTGCTGCACAGCAAGAACAGCATCAGAAGGGGTAGCTGTATAGTTGGTCTTTGACGTGAGCTGTGCACATTATGAAAGCATCAGCTGTCAGTACTTTCTTTTTGGTAAATTAAGCATAGCTTTGTGAGGCAGCAAGTGTTCCATCTGTGAGACAGGCATGTGATACTGAACCAAGAGTGAGCCTGCTCCTTTAGATGGTTAACATTTTAGTCCTTTTACGGTAAGGTGCTTTCATTCATGGCACAATTTTTAACTGCAGCTGTAACTAGTAATTGGTACAACCCATGTCCTTAGAGTTACTGGGATTTATTCCAGCTGGAATTTAAATATACCCCAACGTGCACACAATGTGCTCTTGTCTGATTTTGAAAGTACTTAGCATACTGTGGCAGCAGGGCATAAGGACTCCTGAGAGAAGTGGACTATGTCTGCAAGAGTAGGCTGTTGCCAATCCTGTGTTTTGCTGCAGGTAGAACAAACAGCACACTAAGCTAAATGCTTGTCACTTTTGAATTTCATTTAAGGTGCCATTATGAAACCGGCAAGGCTGTTATTTTAATGCAAATGTTAGAGATGAGAACACATTCAAGACCTGCTTGCTCAGTGCACGTTAGTTAAATTAGTTGACTTTCCTTGAAGATCCTGTAGTTGTTCCGAGGGCAGTCTCAGCTGTACGCAGCTCTGATGTTACAGCTCTTCTCAGAGAGATGGACCAGTCTGCTCAGACTTGACCATTTTGTGAATGTCTTTTTTATAAGTGTACAATTGCTTTCTAGTTTATGCCAGGTGAGCAAATGTTTGGTTTTTTTTAAAATTTTTCTGGCAGCATGTTCCCCCACTGTGCTACTGTGTGGTATCAGATCCTACCACTCAATGCTACTTTTGTATTTTATGTTTGGTAATGATGCTCCTCCTATAAAGTGTTGTATTACACGTATCCTGTAAGATATTTGTTGTTCTGTTCTCTTTGCAGTTGTTTTTCTCCTGCTTGTTCTGGAGATGTACATCTGGCTTAAGCAGCCATTTGGACCATAATTTTTTTTCTTCCTATAGATCTTACTGTTATTCTTAGGTTTGAATAGAGACATGAGGATTCTCATTTGTTTGCTAATAATGCTGATTTTTTTCTCTTTTCTGCAAAGATTTTCAAGTAGATCTTTATATGACAGGCCTCTGCCACAGGATTTTGTTATTATTGGTTTGTTCTATCAATTTGCATGAGAATTTGGAAATAACATGAGGCACTTTTCTGATGTGAAAATACCATCACTGGCTTATACTTTTGTTGTATCTCCTATTGGATCAGTTCATAGGATAAGAAAGTCTTTCTTATTTACCACAAAATGAGTTTTCTTGGGTCATATCAAGTTGTATGTCTCATGCCCTAGCTTAGGGATGACAGTTTTGAAGGCTAAATATTGTTAAGCCTGTCTGTTTCTGACTTCAATTTAAATGGCTAAAGGAAAAGCTTGAGAGATGATTTAGTAGCAGGGGGAACTGTACTACAGTAGTAGAACCTTACAAAACAGTTTACTGATGTGCAAACCATAAAGAATCCAGTTAGTGCTCCTGGAGTGGTGGTTTGTGCTGATGCTTGTAAACATTTCTGTCACCAAATTAAGCAGATGTCATGAAACATGAACACTCAATACACATAAGGTGTCCTTCTAATTAACCTTGTTTGTTTATGCTGGGAGAATATGATCTCTTGTTGTTGTGCAGGCTAGCAATGAATACGACAAAGAACATTGCTGCTTTTCTTCTTTGTGTGTCTATGTAAAGCTTATTTCTCAATTTCCATAAATCAAGTAGTACTCTGCATTTTACAAAGTTTCCTCTACTTGATGCCATAATTTTAAGGGAAAATAGTTTATACTGGCAAAAGCTGCCACTTCACTGAAGAGCATTAAAGCTGTTTTTACTTTAAAGAGTGAAACATGTATGGACTGGAGATAAATAGTTCTCCTAAAAAGGGAATGTATATTTACACATTCTTGGTGTAATAGCAGAGGTTATTTTTACACGTTTCAGATTTACATTCCAATGTGAACACTGAGAAGCAGGATGTTAATTCAGTGGCTTTCAGGGGTTGGTAGAGCAAGCTGGGCTTAGACAATAAATGCTGTATTAATAGTTAGCAGTGACAATTTCATCAACATAGGAATTGTGGGGTATAATTAACATCAGTTGCTTTGACACTATGCTTTTAATGTATGGTTTCAACCTTTCTTTCAGTAGCAGTTGGAGAATGCACTGTGACAAATTATTGCTGATACAAAGTAGGTCAACAGTAAAATGGCTGACTTACCATAAGTGAACAGATCTAAATTATTGTTAACTTCATGTCTAGAGGAATTTTCTTAGTGGCTAAGGCTGTGCTCTCGTGTTTCTCAAGCGTGAACCTTGTGTACAGCTTTTCCTAACTCCTTATTTCCTAACCGTTTGATATTTTTGTCTAAACAAGAAGGAGCATTTCCTCCCAGCTGCTGGGAAGAAATCCACGCAAGCACTAGTGCTGCATGCCTGACAGCAGATGTTTGTCCTTGTAGTATTGCAATTCTGTGACTGCAAAGCTGGCAAGGAGAATTGACTCACAACTAAGGAAAACAAGTAAAATGCTGCATCTTCAAGTTTTGTGTTTTCTTTACTGAAAGTGACTGGTGACAACGTATCATGAAGGGAAAGAGGATGGTACTGGATGAGAAAAATCCCAGGCTGAGAGAATGTCGATTATGTTTTTTGCAGAGCAAAGTGATTCCTGTGATCAGCTGCACAGTGTCATCATGGCTTGCAAAAGTCTTCTAATGTTCTCTTGAGAGGCATAGCTTTTACATTTTAGACATCGGGAAAGATAGATGTCTATCACATCTTTTAGATATCTAGCTTTCAGATTCTCTGGGGCACTGTAAAATCCAGTGTGATTGTTTTACGTGCTGATTATGTAACTGAATAAAATGATAAACATTAGCATGGTAAGGATGCAAGGGAGAACTTCAGTCTTCTTGGAGCAGCTTTGAATGTATGCTAAGAGCAGCAGTGTCTGGAATGCCCAATGACAGTGTCAGGGCTGGGGATGCTGCCCAGCATTCACAGTTGGGTTCCAGGCAGCAGCACTTACCTAAGGAGCTCTAACATGGAGCTTGGGTACATCTTCTAACTCACAGATCAGCTTAAAGACAGATTTCTAGTACCAATGATATCATCTGATGGCATTGGCTGCATTTAAGAGTTTCCAACAGTGTGCCCTTGCTTTCCTATATTCTACGAAGTTCAATTATTGCTTTTTTTAACGTAAGAATATGTAATAATTGGTGGGTTTGGAGTTTTGCTGTGCACAAATTAATGAGTTTCTTGTATGTTAAAAGGAATATTGAAAGATAGTATTTCTTCTCTGCACTGAAGTTTAAACAAAGTTTTATTTGTATGTATATGGGGTACAAATATAGATTTCTTGTATAACATATATATATACATGCATTTAATTATTAGTCTATTTTTCAGTGGGTCATCCTGAATTCCCTGCTGGCTGTGATTTAATTCAAGTCACTGCAGGTATTCTGAAGATTGTAATTTCGCATAGGTGGGGGGCAATTATCCTCTTTATTCACTTTTTATGCCTTAAGACTCTGGTATTAAGAGGAGCATGTATTCTTATTTTTCTCTTGAATTTTTCAGTATGTGAATTTGAAGCTTGACTCAATTTGCTACTCAGTTGAGTAGATTTTCCTGAGTTTTCTGTGTTCTTAAGCAAATTATAGTTGTCTAGAGGAATGTTTGCAACATTTTAATCAGTGTGATACCGGGCTGACAGGAAATAAAGCAAAGATACTTTTTTACTTTGTACATTCACACCAACAGTTTGTAACATAGGAGAGAGGTTTCTCTGGTGTCTGGTGAGCAGGTGGCTGAACAATCAACCTAAGGTCCTTTTGTTTGAGCCTGGCACGCTTCCCTAGATGGCTGCAACAGAACAGTTGCTTCTGTATGGTAACATTCACTTTCTACAGTGTGTATGTTAGGTGTTTGTATACAGGTGTGAGAAACTCCATAGCCTCACCACAAAATAAAATCAAGGTGCTTGTGTGGCAGATCTAATGCTATAAAGTTATACTAGTGATGTTAACTAACTTTGCAGTTCCACCTCTAGATGTAGCCTTTGGTATAATAATTTCATTTTTAACTCCTATCTTCCCTCTTCCTTTGTCACTTGCAGCCTATTGTTTAACTCCCTCGCTTGCAGGCAGCATGAGGTCATTCTGTTTGTGGATCAAACTGTAGGGATAAAAAGGAAGGCAGTGGAAATGGCAATATCAGCCTGAATCAAGATGACATTAAAGAAAATGATAAATTTAGTTTGATGTTTGTAAAGGACCTGTGTCTGTGAGATGAAGGTACCAGACTTTAAATTTTGATAGTGTTTATCATTTTTTCTTTGTTGTCTGCATACATTTAACATAGGTGAGGTTTTTGTAATATAATTGAGGAAAAATGTGTCGCAGATATGTAAGTACTTTTCAGAAGGAACAGCTGAACAAATATGTCTGCTTGATTGTTTATCCAAGTGTTCCTATGACTATCTTCAAAGCTTATTGCTTACAGAATTGACAAGCCCTGCATCATGAACAGCAGAACCCTGGCTCTGAATACTGAAATGATAGTTTCTGCAATTATTCAGTAGAAAAATACGTGCATGTCACTCAAATTTGAAATCACTATTCATAGAGTTTACTGAAGTTGAAGTTAATTCCAAGCCAACCTGATATGTGTACAAAATGTCACCTGAATTATTAAACTGATGTAACCCCGTGGTAAGTTCTGCAGAACAGATATGTGATTTATTTTTCTTGCCCCTTTTGTTACACCCTTCTCCCTACAGGAACATCCCTTTGCAAGCATTTTACAAACAATAAAATGAAGATTGGTGTTCCGATGTTTTAAAATATAAGACCTCAGCCTCTGCACATTCCTAATTTTACTGGTATGAGTACCATGAAGCCTTTTAACTTATTCATGTGAATATGTCATATGCCCTTCAGTATTTTATGAGATCAAGAATGTGTCAAAAGCTTTCTTAGTGAAGCAGAAATGTACTTTTTATTATTTCCATAGGCTCTGAAAGGCACATTAAGGTCTTTATTATTGACTGAAAAGAAACTTTCTTCTTTATTACTGTAGAATAGAGATAGTGAATAGGCTGAAAAGAGAATGCTGCACACCTACTGCATCATGATCTCATTCTCAACATGATTGCCTCAGTGCTTGCCAGTTCCAATGTTCATGAGTCACACTCCAGTATGTGATTTGCTTAAAAGCAATAAATGTCAGCACTTTTATTTACAATCTGCCTTTGAAGATTTGGAAGTCATAACTTCAACACATTTTTTTTTCTATGACCGTGAAGGCTAGGAACTGGCTTTACCTTTCTCTTTTAAATGAAAGATGAAAGCTTTGATTGATGTATTGCTCAGTCTGACCTAGCTGCAGTGGGTTAAGATGTGTAACTATCCAAACCCACTTCTTCCTCCACTTTGGGAGAAATTACCGTTCTGGTAGGTGGGGTGGCAGAAATGGCTTTTCTGACTCTTGCTCAAAATTAGCTGAAGTTGTTGGGGCCGCTAGACTTGCGTCACATGAGACTGAAATGCCTGAGCCACAGTGGGAGCCCAGTGCTGGGGAGCTGACAGCCTCCGGCGGGCGGCTGGGGGTGTTGGAAGCGGGATGAGCTCAGCACCTGGACGTGAGAGCCTCTCTTGTCACCTGCCTGTGAGAGCTGGCTGTGCTGAGCAAATGCTCCCGAGCTGGAATTTTGGGAAGGGGTCATATGTGATCTGTGGGGGAGGGAGAGAAGTGGGAAAGGTGAAAGACCAGACAAATTATCCATATGGTGAGTCAGTGGGAAAGAACTGAATGCAATTCCAGCCTAATTATGATTCATAGCTACACTGTTTATAGTTCTTGGGAGAGTGTCTGATCACATGGGCTGCAATGTACACGTTTACATGCTGTCCTTGAGGACAAATGAGGGAATTTACAAGGGAAAAAAAAACCCCAACAAGCTTTCAGTTTTAGCTTACATCTTTCTTGTGTGCTTTTGAAAGTTTCCATTTATTCTAACTCTCGTCGCCCTGGGCTCCTGTGCTAATAAGCCTGGCAAATTTTGTTTCTGAACTAATAAGTGTGCTTGCTAGAAGCCTTACAAGCATTGTAGAGCAGTTTTTAAGACACCTACGGGAACGTGGGGTGCTGCTCTGCAGTGTTGGTGTTACCTGCTCACCAGGCAGCACAGCAGCCCTGCTTTGGGGAGCTGGCTTTGCACATTCACTACTCAGTGGATAAATCTATCCTTCAACTTAATGGTCCTTGAGTTTGCTATGTGTTTGACTGCCTCCACTGTTTCTGTAGTCCAAGATAAATGGCAGTGCTGATTTGCTGGGATTAGGTTCTCTGGTGATGGTTCTCTCTGCAGGCTGCTTTCCAGACACAGCTGTGGGCAGTGTACATCCTGCCCGTGTTGCAGATACATTCAGACCAGGGGAGCTGCAGTGATGTAGAAGGCAGTTATTCTGGTGGTGGTGGTGGGGTATAAGATAAACTACAAAAAGATCTTTTTGGCTAATGATTTCTAGAGAAAGAACCCTTTAAAGTGGAAGTTATTCAGAGGGAGGTAATTGTGGTTGGGTGGCTGTTCCTGTGGTAGGTCTGCACACCACCTTCCGTTTTCAGGAATGGTCACATTACTTGAAATATTTAACAGTCCAGTCACAAGCTGCATGTATACACCCATGCAAGTATACAAGAACCTAAATTATTCCTTTGAAAGAAGATACTGAAATGGCATAAAATGTGTGAGAAGTTTCTGCAAATACTATGATATGGTTAAGCAATTATTGTTGCAAAGTATTTATGAAAAAAGTGGTGGGCACAACCAAGGGCAAGAAAGCCCCCGGAGTCTTTCTCCCTGGAAATGTGATGAGAATTCTTATACATAGATTTTTTTATCTGATGTTCTTCCTTTTGGAGAAATGGTAAGAAGAGGAGGGAACAAGAGAAACTGGAGGGTGGAAAATCAAATAAAAGTCTAAAGGTAGGTTGTGTTAAATGTCATTGCAAAATGCTTGAGCCATAAACCAATGCCCCTTTATGAAATACCTGTGACATAGGTGTGAATTGAGATAATTTGGTTGGTTTTCATCAGGAGTTGGAGAGAGTGATCCACAGGGGAAGAAAACAATTTCAGTGAGGCTTTTCACCTCTCTTAGTGCTCAGCATCCAGCTGAGAATGCCTCTCCCTGTCCTGTTGTCTACCTCTCTCAGGTAATTTCCATGCCTGAGACCTGTTCCCTAGACTCTTCCTGATGGTCAATGAAGAGAAGAAACACACCCTTCATAGGAAAATTCTCAAATGGATTTCAGTGTCCCAGGCTAGAAGGGATGCACTCTAGCGAGAGCACTGGTTCTCTTCACATGAAGTGGGTGAGAGCTTGCTCAGATATCACTGACTGTATCTTGTTATGTGAGCCTCACCCTGTCCTGAATGGCCCCACACATAATGTACCTTAACTTGCAGTATACTGATTAAGATACCTGTTTTACTAACTCTTAGTGCCCCAAGTGAAGAGTAGCTAACTGCTCACATGTTCATTTTGAAATGCACTGGAATTGCAGTACCTTAGAGGAAATAATTAGCAGTGTGTTTCCTGAATTTCGGGAACATGTTCCCAAGTAGTTGGAACGCTGGAAATTTATTTCTGAGAAGTTGCAGGGTTTGGCTCACCCCATGGCATCCTCCTGTGCTCTGTGACTGTGGGCATGCACACTTTTTGCCAGGGAATAAGAAGAAATAAATATTTATTTTAGTCCTCATCTCATGCTTTTGGTTTTAAAAAGTCAGTTACCAAACAAGAGGCCAAATTCAGATGTTTTGTTTCAAACTAAACTGGAAATTATTGGATTCACTTTGGATTGATGTTAAAGTTAATCACTAACCAAGTTAAGCTCACTGGACATTTTATGTACGGCTTCCTTGAGAAAAGAGTACTCCAGTAGGACTTAAACACACTCCTGGCTGGTTTGTTGTATTTTGTGTTTGGTTTTTGTTTTTTTTTTTCTATAAGCTATGCTGACTTTACATGCAAAATACACTGGACCACCTTGTTTTTATTCCAGCTGCCAGGCAGCAGTCATGTGTTGTGTACAGGGAATTTAGCTGGGCTCCTGCTCATGGGTGGTGGCTGTTGGAGCTGTAGCCCTGTCAGATAAACTGAAGCCTCAGCTCAGTTGTGTGGGGTTGTGATGGGAGTAGCAGGCTGGTAATAAACAGTTTGCAGATTCACAGGGTGGGACAAGGGTCTTTACTTTTATCAGGTGGCTTTGCAAGCCCAGGGGAGTAGAAAAGCATGGTGTGATAGTGGCTACCAACGTGCATGGGATGTATGCTCACTGCATCCTGGGAGGTGCCTGGTGAAGGGACTCTCTTGATGGTTTAACACAATTGTTTTCTTGAGTCAAACCCCTCTGGGTGATAGATGCTGCCTATAGTACTCTGCAGTCTTGCAAAAATTGTGCCATTCCCAGTGCTACTGCTGCTTTCTTGGGGGATCTTAAGGACCTTAGATGTTGTAAAGATGCCTTACTGCTTGTGTGTAACAGCTAGAGATCATACTTGTTCACCTTTTCTTTTTCTAACCCACTGATAGAGGTATTGACAATTAACCATAGTCAGAATAGCATATATTCTGGGTATTTTGTATTTTCCTTTCATAGGTCCAGATTATTGCTATCTTTGTCTTTTCACACATCCATTTGCACAAGAGGGGTGTGCTGTTGCCAAGCTTGGGGGCTCTAAAGTCCAGACGGGTGGCTAGGGAACCAGTGCAACTCTAAGATCATCATTATGAAATAAGTTTTAGAAACAGCAGTGTCTGCCCTCTTCTCTTACTTTAGGAGATGTCTAGCACTCTCCAAAGTGTTTGTTTTTTGTGGTTTTTTTTTCTCCATGAAACTAGGGTGAGGTTCATGTTGAGCTGGCATGTGAAATAGGGCTTTCTCATGGCTTGGAGGATGCTTGGACATCACAAGGAAGAGTAGCCAGGGTAAGTAGAGGAACAGAGAGCAGTAGAACTCTTACAAGTTCCCTGTTTTAGGTGGTGCACTGAACTCCACCTTATTTTTCATTGAATGTGTTGTAAATAAAGCTGCCTCTTACTTCTGTTTGCCTGTCAGCTAAAGCTTCCAAGATGAGTGATGGTGAGAGGGCCCAGGCAGGGGCTCATCTTCACAGGAGCACATGAGCCCTTTAACTTTCATTTTTTCTTGTTAGATTTTCACTTGTGTTTCCTTTACAAGGTAGGAGGCAGTCTCTTTGTTTTTATCTTGTGCTCTGTGTTTTATTATACACAATGATATTTAAACATCCCCTGTCAGCTGAATATCACAGGTTTTGCATGATGATATGTTGATATGGTCATGGAATCAATTTATCCCACCTGTAAAGTAATAGGCTTAGAAATAAATAATGGCAGCACACTTTCTTTTGGCTAGTTTGATTTTTCAAAGTAAATTACTGTTTAGTCTTGACTTTTCATCTATACCTGTGAATGCTAATGATTGTTTTAGTTAAATCCACTAAAAACTTTCTTAGCTGGCTAGTCATTCATATTATGTAGATTTTTGTTCAGATTACATAAATTCAGCCAATATTTTGATATATATTTATATATTTGATAAATATTCAGATTACAAATATTTTACATAGATTACACAGATTATTGTTACCCTGGATTACAGGGAAAGATGTTTATTTTTCTGAAAATTAATTTCCTCTTTGAATGTGGCAATATAAGACTGCATTGTGGTTTAATTCTTTTAGATTGTGTCTGCTCTTACTCTCAACAAAACACATTCTCAGGCTCTACTTGATTTCAGAGAGAGGAGGATTTGTCCCTCGGTGCTCTAACATACAGAGTTTTCATTTGTTTAGATATTTTTTCCAGTCTTAATATCTTTGTTAAGAACTGTGTAATGTATCATAGGACACAATAAATGGAGCAGAACTGCCTGTTCTCAGAAAGACTGTCAATGGAGACTCATCACTGAATGGAAATGCTTCCAGTCAGGTTCTGCAGGGACCAGCACTGTGAAAGTGCTGTTAAGGATTTTCAATAGTGTTTTGAAAGTTCATATAAAATCTCTGCTCTTAAAATGCCTGTGTGCCACCATTTGGAGGAACACAAACAAAGGCAATAAAGTGCTGATACTGAATGGTCCATATTGCTTATAAGCAGTCTGTTTATGTTATATTTGACCTTACTGAAACTTATTCAAGGTCAGGAGTAAGAAATACAGGTCCTCTGTCTGTGCAGTGGGAAACTGTGTGCAGTGGCTGGGATAAATTTGTGGCTTGGCAGATGAGCAAGAGTAGCAGCTGACAGCACAATGTTAGGGCAGAAAGTGAGAGACCCTTGGGTATGTAACAATTGGCCAAAGGAAAGGTGTGATTTGACTTTGAAATACATGACAGATGCTGGGAAACTGCTTCTCATGTTGCTGTCAATGTTGGTGTAAGGACTTCAGAAACTGGGGAGAGGGCTGAGCAGTGCCACTAGGGTGACATCAGGGTTGAGAGAGCTCTCTATCCTGGTTGGCATATCAAAAGGACAGGTTTGAGAAGCCACTTAACCACCTGAAAGGACCTTCCCTGCATCAAGTACTGGGTGATGAAGAATCCTACAGCCTTATGGAAAGAACATAATGGAAAGTCTGGGAAATGCCTGAATTGAGGCATTTTTGGGAAGTAGAAGAGGCATTTTTCACAATGAGTTTAATCCTTTGAGCAGCCCACCAAAGGAATCAAGACCCCCATTTCCTGATCGCTGCATATCAAGGCCATGTGACTTGCTGGAAAATATACCTAAGTTAAACATAAGTTAGTAAGTTTGTTATTTGGAAATGTATGAAATGTGGAGACCTGGATATCCTGAGAGGTTGAAACAATAGAAAAATTAATAGCATATTAAATTATCCTTTATTTTTGTCCTTAGACTGAGTTTACAAATTTCTAAGATTTTATATTTTGGCCATTTTCTCATTTTCCTGCATTCCTTGAAGAGTAACTGGGCATACCATGCTGTGTAGTTAGTCATTCTTCACATGTGGGTATGAAGTTTGTTAACAGTATGCAGGTTTTTTTGTGCTTTCTTCCCAAGCTCTGCCTCAAGCAGCTGCCCTGACAACAAAAAAGAAAAACCCCTCATAAATATTTCATATGAGTATTTAGGGATCAGCTTTTTCTTAGAGAGGAAGGACCCTCCTTCCAATACTATCAATTATACATACACTTTCAGAGACTGTTCTTTTGTTTTCAAGGCTCGCTAAATTGGTTTAAGCTCTGATTCTTTAAAATACTTGCATGATTAAACAATCTGTATGTACCAATAAACAATGCCTTTTCAAACACTTGGTCTTACTCCACTTTTCTGAGTGTACTGAACTCTTCTATCACTATGAAAGTGAAATATAAGGAAACTGCTCTGGGAGACATAAAGGAGTACGCAGAAGCACTGGAAATGAAGCCTTGTATGTTCACCTGAACTGGTATAAGATGCCTGGAGGAAAGGGAGAGGTTCTCAAAGAATCTTGAAAGGCAAAGGTGTTTTTACTGCTCTTTTTATACTCTTGAAATTGTGACCTTTCAAAAGTAATATTTTCATTTCTTTGATGCCTGCTTTTTTGCTTAGGTTATGTTATCGTTTTGAGATCACAGTTTAGTGGGTTGAGGATAAGGTAAATAGAAAAGGGAAACAAAAACATAACCAGAGTTTATATCAGAAAAGTGACTGAATGATTAAAAGAAACATATGTTTCAATGCATGTTTAAACATGTATTAGAACCCCAAATACATCTCAGAAGTGCAGATCATCAGTTGCCATTTTATAGTGGCAAAGAAGTTACCTGCTTCAGATTCCTCATGGCTTTGAACTGTCTCTGTTAAGTACAGTATTTCAGGATGGACCACAGTATTGAAAGATAGAAGTTTGATTGATCTTGTCTTTTACTTTCATAAATACACTAGTGTCTAGAAATTAAAACACAGATTACACTCAAGCTTCTAGGAGGTGAGAGCCCCACAAGTAAGGAGCATAAAAACTCAATAAATGTGATTGAAAAGCACTAGCATTCTTTATACATTGACCAGAATATCGTAGCATGGTGTGCTGTAGGGGATGGGAGAACACGGGTTATCCAGCTCTCTGACTGTGAGGTGTGTTTCTTATTTAAGCAGTTACAGAACTCATCTTTAATTTATTTTTGCTTAAACACAAGTTCAGACAAGAAGCCTAAATGAACAAGGAACTTTTGTCTTTCACTGTATACTCCGTCAATCATTATTAAACCTAACTTCTTGTATAACCTCTGCATTTCTGTGAGTCAGTCAGATCCATGGAAGTGATCCCTGTGGCCAGACATGCAGGTATTGCATCAATAAACATAGGATGGTTTTCCCTGCATTTTAGTGTTATGATTGGGAAGCAGTTAGTTTTGGGACTTTGCAGCTGCATTTTGTTTTAAATTGACATTATGTGTAAGCCTTTTGGTGGCTCAGAATTACCTTATTTTTCTTTGCCAGGCATATTGCTTTTTATTAATTTTCTTAAATAAAAGACCCATAGAGATTTCCATCAATTTTTGTGAAAGACTCTGTATGAAATAGTTCCTGCAAGACAGTGAGGGAAAAGGGGCTGAAGCTAAAGATCCTGGACATCCTGTCCTGTCTGTGCTCCTTGATACAAAATATCTTTGCCTAAGCTTGTGTCTGTCCTGCTGCTGTAATGCTGAAAGTAGCCATTTACAAATAAAAATTGCGTTGTGACTGTAATACTGAAAGAGTTTGACGTGCTTGACTAAATGGACTTTAGGGACCTGAAACCTTGTGCACTGTGGTGTTGGTGGTGAAAGAAGCAGCTTTGTCCTCTGAGAAGCTGTGATGCTGTGCCTTTTTCTGGCTCCTTCCACAGAAATGTGCCTTGGGAGCAGCCCTGGGGAGCAGCAGCACAAGTATTGCACCAGATTTGCATCATCAGAGAGCCCAGGCTCATTAGAATGCTCCTTCTCTGCATGGCTTTAGAGTTTTGCACAGCTTTTGGGGAGCGGTGAGGATCTTCTGAAAGAGGTGTGGATGCCAGGAAGAGCAACCAGCTTGTACATTCTGCTCCTGCATTGGGCTCACAGTAAAGATGAATTTGTTAGCTACTCAGGGCTGCATACATGTCATGTCATAATAAATAATCAAAGTTATGGAAATTACATATTTAGGGATCAAACAACACAATGGAAGAAAATTGTTCAAATTGCTCAAAAGCAAAATCCATTAAAATTCTTGCTGCTTGTACAAAGCTTTAGCAGCATTTTGATGAAAACATCCTACAATCAGAAACCTACATGGTTTGATGAGCAAATATAGAAAGCAAAGTTTTCAATGTTTCTGATTTTTTCCCCTCATTTCCACCTGTCAAATTCATTCACTCAATTTAATCCCAATTTTCAAAAGAATTTTTATCTCTGGAAGACATTCCTAAGTGGTCTATATTTTCTTTTGCTAACAAAGGGGTTGGGGGGAAGAAATCTCAACAACAAAACCTCAGTTATATTTTACCTGTATTCTCATTATTTTTTCAAAGTCCCTTAAGAAAATAAAAAGCTATTTCTAGTATTTTGTAGTTCTTATAACCTAAAAATCAATTCAGTAAAGCTTATGGTAGATTCTCTGCTGGCTTTAAGAGACTCTATTTCCACTCCATAGAGCTTGATGTTAAAAACTTATGGGAAATTTGACTTATTCATAAATGATTTGTTTCTGTCAATACTAAAAGAGCAAACTTAAGGTTAATATACCTGCACAGCTTGTATGGTGGTAAGTAAAGGAGCTGCCTGCTGTATCTGCATATGTTGTCACAAATGTTAAGCCAAGGTCAAAACCTTAATTTCAAGCCTTAGCACACTTCCATTTGCCTTGTCCAAGCACTAAATATAGGCTCATATCCTGCAAATGGTGGTGTGAGGCTCGTCCAAGGGTCAGTCCTGATGAGCGAGTCAGGATTCGGATCTGCACATGGTATAACCCTTGCTCAAACTGACACAGGACAAAAGAGCAGGAATCTGGAATTCTGTCAAAGTTTCCTTCCGTTGCTCCATATCTACTCCTGATGCCTGGCCAGGGCACCACTGATCAACTGTTCCCAATTAGGAACTGGGGAAAAAAACAAAAACAAAACCGTGGGCAGGACAGGCACTGGGGAGTGCCAGGTTTTCTTCGTGTCTTTGGCACAAAGGACCCAACCACACTGTGAGCTGAGACCCAGTGCAGGCTGTTGGGAGCATCTTGCAGGTAATATTGACAAGGTGGGTCTCAGGGTGGGAGCAGTAATTATTTGAAATCACAGGCAAATATTGCTCAGTCTTTTCTAATATTTTAAATTCCTAAGGGTATAGTTAATCTGTAGGTGCTGCCATGTCACATGTGTTTTTTCTCTAATTTTAGAAATGTTAGTGTACACAGTCTGAAAAACTATGTTGACAATACAGCTACATGTAGTGGTAAATGGAGATAGACTCTTAACAAGGCTCAGGTTTTGTAGCCATATGTTCAAGATATGAGAAGCAAAATATGTATTGTGTAGGAGCAGCTCTATTCCCATAGCTGTGGGTGTACCAGTGTGTGCAGCAGCCAGATAACTATCCTGCAAAACACTCTGCAAAGGGCAGTGCCTGTATCTAATCCCAGATCAGCAGCTCTGCTTCCTCCCAAGGGTGCATCGTCCTGCAGCCTACCCAGTAAGGCCTTGCAGCTTTTTTGTCTGTTTTGTTGCTTAGTTGAGTTTTTCTTTTTGAAGGAAGGATTTTGTTCACCTCTTATTACCATGCAGTGAATAAGATCACCTGGAATTAACACTTGGAAGAATATTTGACAAACATCACCTCAGAAATTCAGTTCTCCTGACACTGTGGGCCACAGGCACACCAGATATAAATATGCCAAAGCGGTTCTTCCATTAACCTCACATCACCAGTCTGTTTTTTTGGGCTGTCTGAGTATGAAATATTGATTGGGAAATACACTGTACCTGGGGATTTGAACTATGAAACTATTTCAGACAGCTCTCTCATTCTTTTTGACTAAAAATTTTATTCTGGACCTGAGCAACCATTTCTTCCTCAATATTTTAGCAAACGTAAAACCATTCCCATCAAAGTTTCCATTACCATAAATTAACAATTTTTTTTCTGTTGTGGAATGAACTTCCATTTGACACGTAAGTGTGAATAGAATTACGCAACTCTTAGCCATAGTGAGGCCTTTGTCAGCTGGTGCCCCTGTATGGTATTAAGGAAGAGAACACATTCTCATAGATTTAATATGTGGACTCAGAAATCTTTGGTCTAGAAAGCATTTGGTTCATTTTCAGGTGACTGATTGGGGCTAGTTCACTTCTCTTTTCCTTATACCCTGATTTCCATTTGAAAATGTGAATATTGGTATTGATCTCATTCATAACATACTTCAGACTGTACAGATGGAAGTGCTACAGATGTATTCTATTTATATGAAATACATATTCCAAGGCAAGATTGTCTATTAAATAGATTCCAAGACTGAACTTTTCTGAATATTTCATTTTATTGACATTCTTAAATAATTGAACCATGTAGAAGAGGTACATTTAGCTGTCTTGATGGAAACAAAAACTTGATCCATAGGACTGCATCCCTTCCAGGTCCTTTGGTTTTTGCTTGGAAAATGGCATAGTTTATCCTGAAGCCAGTCCTGTGTTGCAGAGTAGGCAACTCTGTAAGTGAGGCAGCTCTGCTGACTGACCAGATTCATGGAAGAGCTGTATGTCAGTATGTCTGTATGTCTGACCTGTGATCGGATTGCTCCGATCGCACTCGTAGTTTTGTAGTTGCATTTGTTTGCTGTTGTGAAGTGCACCTTTGGCTGCTGTGAAGGTGAGGGGTGGAGGAGGGGTTGTCCCATCAGTTTACATTAATTGGTGATTTTGCCCAGCAGTTTTCCCCTCCCTACCCTTGTCTCTTGGGGTGGCACCCTATGGGTGGTGTTGGCTGCAGAGCAGTAGCCCCGTGCTAATGTGCAAGTCTTTATGCAGGCATCAGGCACTGAAGTATGCTATCACTGAACACTCTCAACAGAGAAAGATTTTTTTACCTAATTATGTCTCTTCCTGAATTTGTGGGCACGTCCGTCTAGCTAATAAAACCCTCAAAGAATGGCTCTTTTATATCCTGACAAAAAGGCTTTTTGATTGATCTATATTAAGTAATATTGATTAGTTTGTTGTAAACATGTACACATGTCAAAAACATTGGTTTGGTTTGTTGTTATTTTATTGTTTGGATTTTTGTTTTTTGGTTGGTTTTTTCGACATCTAAATTTCTCATTATCATTTTTGACTACGTGTTCATTCTTTCCAGACACAGGTACTGTTTTTATAGACATTGATTAATCTTCCTTTTTCTCTGATAAAAAAATCATATTAATATGACATCCTGCAGATCTCTGATGTTTACATAGTATCAGCACAGGGAAATACTACTTTCAGTTTGATACATAAAGCCCTCCTTGTCTCTTGTGTCTTTTGTCTGTAGGCTATTATGCATGTGACTAAAGCCATGCATGACTTGAGCAAATGTTTGAATAGGGTTCTTGTGTAGTAGCACTGTATAAGCCATTAGGCATACTCTCTTTAATTTGGTGACGAAAACATTATGGTACATTTGGTCACACAAAGTAGAGTGAAATTGCTTTTGTGGCAGCAGAATAAACAGCATTCTAATCTGTGGGGGATTTTTATTGTGCACGTGTGTGTGCGCTGCATACTTGTGGCAAAATTATCAAGCAGGACTGAACATGAAAAGTGTTAAAGTTATTGGAGTTGTGGAGTGAAAGCTGGGCTGAAGAGAGAAAAAATGTATTGCTTATTTCAGTCTGAAATTTGAAATCAACATTATTCTGTCATATTTGTGATTTGAGCTTGAAATCTGTTAATTGACATGTGAGGCAGTTGCTAACCATCTTTGTCATTTATAAAGCCTTTTGTAAGAGCTCTGTTTTTCTTTCTTCTCTATATGTGGTGAATACTGGAGTAGGGACTTGAATTTTTGCTGTGGGAATGTGAAAAACACGGGAAGCTGCTCTCTGCCAAGTTATTTCCCCAAGGATCTGCTTTACATACTGACAATCAATGACCTGTCAGGTGTAGTTATGCACCATAGCAATGATATGAGGTCAATCAGATGAAACCAAGGTATGTATTCCCAGCAGATTCCAGCTATCTATTTAACACTGTCAAACTAAGTTTGCTTTGCTAAAGAGTGTCCTCTTTCAGTTTCATTTCTTTTTAGATTTGATTAACTCTGGCTTTGCCTCTAATCTGTCAAATTCTAGCAATGGAAAAAATATTCATTCATTTTGCTTTGTCTGGAAAAATACTATACTACATGTTTTGCTATTGTGTCTTTTGACCTAAACCCATGCTTATTATATAGCGTACAACTTTTCCTCATATAGCATGTATTTGATGTAAAAAAAAATTAACAAATATGTTCTTTGCTGTAATGGTCAGGAGATATTTAAGCAATCTGTTTTTAGTGTCTCCTAAACACATGAATAGTTCTTTATAAAAAGCCACATTACAGATATAACACATTTATTTTGCCTTGCAATTCCACTTTTGTGAAGTGAAAGATGTATAAATTTGATCTGTAAGTCGGTATTTTTGTATGGAATCACTTCTTATTGTTTTATGGAAATCCTGAATCTTGCCAATGTTTCCAACCTCTTGATACCAGAAAAGAAAATACTTTCTTAAAATAGATACAGGATTTTTTCAATATTTTTCTCATTAAAAAAAACAAACAAAAAACAACCCAAACAACAACAAAAGAAAAACAAACAAAAAGAATCCCAAAACAATCAAAAAATATAAAAAAAGAGCTCTGTTTTGTTAGCTCATAACTGAGAACTGCTAAGGATTAAGAATAAACATGCACTTGGTACACAGTGTGCTGCATACAGTGTAACAGTACAACAGCATTTTTAGCTACTGTGTGTATCATATTAAAAGCAGAAGACAGCAATGATAACATAGAAACAAAACAACTGGATTAAAATGTATTTATTAAGTTACAAAAAAAAAAAAAGTGTTGCTTTTTGAGGGGAAACAAGACACAGTGGAGAAACAAGAAACCAAACCCAGGGCTTTTATAAATATACGTTAAAAATATCTCATTCAGAAATGCAGATTAATTCTGTCTGAAAGCTGCTGCAAGATTTTATATGAAAAATATGTTTTGTTTTCATGATGTTGTAATCCATCCTTTATTTGTTGTCTTGCTAAATATAGTTCAAGCACTATCATTTGAGCATAAATTAGTGTATGCCTGCACCGTGATTCTTTTATTTTTCAGATATTTTGAAGTCATCTGTTGATTTTCTGTGCTGCAAGACCAGCATATGAATCATGTCAACAACTGTACTCCATGTTTCAAAAACATATAAACACATTACAGTTCTTCGAACAGAAGAAGCAGAGATCTGGATCCCCAGCGGAGTGCTGGAAAAAGAACACAAAGGTGGGATGTAAGATGATACCCTCATCCTTTTATGGGGGATAATTTGTAGCTAACATATGAAGTTGGTACACAATTTGAGGAAACAAGCATCCCACCCATTTTTTCTTTGTGTGCTCTGTAGAATTCATATCCTTCCATTTTTGTTTTTTGTTTCCTTGAATTGTGCCTCATAACTTATTGTCACTGCTCATTAGCTGTTGGTGTGTTGGGAGGGTTGTGCAGACAGTGACCCTGCATGGTAACAGCTGAGCAGTTCAGAAGAGAGTCAAAATTCACAGTGACCTTTAACAAAATATAAATCCGAAGAAAACTGCTTTTACTTTACCATATCTGAAACAAAGTGAGAACTATTATTATCTTTAGTCTTTGCTGTCATGGTATTTAAAGATACTCTGAAGCAGAGGAAATACGCTTTCTTACGGGACCCTACTATTGTCCTGGTTTTGGTGAATGGGATACATCATTTAAACTCCTGTTTTCCTCTGACCATCACATTTAGTACCCGGTTGTCCAGTTCTCAGCCAGGGCTGCTGTGTGTTTTGACAGCAAATCCTGAGTGCTGCAGCTTGTTTGCACATTCCCCTTTCCCCTGGAAGAGAAGGCCTGTAGGTAACCTGTGAATGCAGTGCCATTTGCATTTTTTCCTTCTAATTTTTCCTGTTTTCCCGATAGCAGCAAGAAAGTACCAGATCCAGTTGTCTTTCTCCTTCCTGCTGCTCCAGAGCCTTGCTGTAGGAGCAGATTGGGCTGCTCCAAACCAGCTGGCAGAGAAAAGCACCCATCTGACAGGCGGGCAGAGCGGCAAAGGGGAGGTGGAGGCTGGAGAGGACCACGCTCTCCAGGGGAGATGCAGGTTTTTGGCAAGCTGCAGCCTGCCCTCAGAGTGCACCTGCCCACAGTGAGGGGCTGAGGGCTTCTCTGCCAGGGGACAGCCTGCAGCAGGGCAGAAAGAGCTGGGGGCCACGTCCTCAGCTGCTGCCTGCTCCAGTGGGACAGTGAAAGATGGTCCTGCTTTCATCAGGTGAGGAACTGAGCCTGAAGGCTAATTAAGTGATTTTTTTCCCTAATCCAGCTTTTCAGAGGGTGAAATTAGCCTGACTCCCCAGACGAATGTAGTGCCAAGACCAACTACTCACATCTCCAGAGATCAAGCCCCTACTGGAGCCTTTTCCTCTGTTCCCAGGGCTGCTCAGTGCCCTGTGGCCTGCAGCTTCATGCTACTCCACTATTTCCCTCCCAAAACCCCTGGTAGAGTGGAGTTGTGCTGGCTGCCCATCTCCCTGCAGAAGACACTGTGTGCTGCCTCCCAGAGCTGTGTCTCGTCCAGGTGCCATAGCCTAAATGACAGCTTGTGGGGCCACCGGGATAAAATGCTGCCCAAACAGCCTATCAAGGGACCCTGTTTTACCCATTTGGTCCTCAATGGGGAATAAATGTTCATTGAAATGACAAAAGAGGTGCCATCCTATTGCCTGAAACAGATGGGAAACCTACTTGCATTGGCCATATTGCTTTTGAGCAGTTCCTAGTTCATCCACATAAAAACGTCTGTCCCGTGAGCCTTAGACCTCCTGTGGGCAGCTCATTTTGGGCTACTGCACAAATCTGTCTGGTGAAGACTTGCTGGATTCATCTGGCTTGCTTCTAAAACTGAGCAAAGGAGTTATTTATTTGTGGCTGTTCTCTCCATTTGTGTGGTGCAGGGTTGGTTACCCAGGAAGGGATGCCTGCCACACTCTAAAATGGGGACGATTATCTGTGTGCAGCTTGAGAATAAAGCTGTGTCACAGCACCTGTTCAATCCCATTACAATGAAAGCTGGCATGGCAGGAGTAGTGCTGGAGCAGAGTATACAAGATGCAGTTTTATTTTAAGTGAAATTCAAAACATACCATTAGGAATAAACCTTTCCTTCATAAAGCAGTAGCAGGGAAGGCAGAATATATTTTCCAAGCAAGTTGCAAAAGTTCAGGAAATTCTTGGCTCACTGTTTGTTCTAAGTGATATAAAGGAGAAGAAAGAGACTCTATCCAGCACAAATCATATTTTTAAGAATTTCCCAATATTGCTTCCTGTCTTTGTGCTTGTGAAGCAGATTGTATATAGAAATAAAACAGATTTATTTTATCTCTTCAGAAGAAAGTGTCTGCTATATATTTTGCTGGCTCTCGTTCGTTCATTCATTGAAAAACAGCAGGAAAAGGGCTTTTGTGTTAAGAACAGTCAAGGTCAGGGATTTTTGTTTTTGATGTTGGCTGCCAGTAGCTTGCTTTCTCTGACTGCTGTTTCCAAGTCAGTTTGGATAGCAATCTAGTTGCTAGCTTACAGGGAGATATTTCACAGCTACAGGTCACCTACAGTGAGTGCAAACTAGAAGGAGATTTGAGGACCAAATTAAATGTCCTCTACTCAGCTCCTATTCATGCCAATATTGAATTAAGTTTATCAAGCCTACTAAAGGACACGCAAATTCGTGACTCTGATGCTGCAAACTCTTTATACACACTCACCTTTAGAAACTGTGTGAGCAAAATCTTTACCTGTGTGACTTGGTTTACAGAATCAGAGCCTTTCACACAAAAATTCACTATAGCAAATACTTATTTTCATGGTAAGCAATTACAAATGGGGAGCAATGTTGTGATTTTATAGAAAGAGAACTAATGTTCTGCAAGTGGACATTTTTAAAGCCATAGTACCTTGAAATTGCACAGTCAATCACCCTTATTCATTCACAGTCAAACTACTGTATTTCTAAAGTCTCAAGTTAATGGTTAAAGGCAAATAAAAGAAATCATTAGACAAAATATCTACGTCGTAAAATGTCAGTATGAAAGTCTGAGCACTTCTTGTTCAGCTTATTTTTCTGGCAGCAGGACATTTGGGTGGCAGGCAGGCACAAAGTAGAAATATGCTGTAGTTTATTCTGTGGTCTGTAAAGCCAAGCCACTGTGCAAGAGTGCAGCTTAATCATACATCCACTGACAACTCCTGTTTAAGCCGCTCACAAGCAGCTTGTGACACACAGAGAGATTGCACTTTTCCCTCACCTTTTAATGTAATTCCAAAGATTGTGTGAATATATCAATTAGAGGTTTCCAGTAATGGAAAGCAGGTTTCAAATGCTGGAGAAGTACAATAAATCACCAGCCATATGGGCTTTTGTCATTAAAAGAAAGCCATAATAAGACAAAAGCTGAAGTAAGTTAAAACAGCTGAAGAGTGATTTTAGGCGATCTTATGCAAAACTCACTACCTTGGTTTATTCACAGGAAACTTCTTTAGAAGACTGAAAGAAAATCTTTTTCAACTCTTTATTTCTTGGCTACATCAGAAAGAAAGCAAAGTAAAAGCCATCTCAGTGGCGCTTTTCATGCTCTGCTTACTTTGTTTTCACATGAGATCCTGTCTGCTACCTTTGTTTTTTTTTCCCCTGCTTTTTAGAGGGCTCCTTGTGCAAAACAATGAAGAGTCCTGATAACAACAGGCAGTTGCTCCAAGGCCTAGTTGTTCAGCAGGATTCACTCCAAGAAATTGAGAGGGGTGTGTTGAGTCTTTTTTCTGTCACCAGCCTTTACAGTTAGCGGACCAGATGGCATGAGAGGGGCGCAAAAAATAACGACAATAAATAATACTACAACTTACAGCGTGGACCAAGCTCAGTTACTTCCACTTCATCTCACTGTTTGGAAGTGCCTTTGATGTATAAAAGCACCCCCTAAGATAATGAAATGCGGTGGCAGCTGGCTAATGGCTGGGAAAGTGCAAACCCTGCATTGAACTCTTCCCACCAGGCTATTCAGCACCCAGGCAATGTCAGTCTCAAGGAGACAAGGAGACGGGAAGAAACAGAGGCTTGTTGCTGTGCAGCATTTGGGCTTCTGGGCAGGCTGCTCTAGGTGGGGTGTTATTTGCCTTGCTGAATAGAAGTGATGTGCCCAAGGCAAAGGGAAAGTTTTTACTGTCTTAACACATTAACCTTGCAGACTCTGTCCTAGAAATGTTAAATGAAGCCACAGGGTCACGCTGCTTGAGGAGACACTGCTGTTGGGAAAACTTTAAAATGGACTTTTTTTTTTACACTACAATCCCATCAGTCATGCAATCAGGGTTAGTTTCCTTTCAGGCAGGACTATCTCGTGGCTCGCTTCCATGGGCAATAAAAAAATAAACACATCCAGACTTTTCTCTCAGCTGCTCCAGACCTAAATGTGGGCCAGGGTAAATGACAAAGATCTAAAATAGACAACAGACACAGGCAAATATGAAAACCCTATTTGTTCAGGAGCTTTAAAACAGTACGGGATTTATTCCTCCAACACAAAGAAAAATATCTGGTCTCTCCAATAAATGATCCTGTGTTAATAATATTATAATGGGATCTGACCCTGCAAACACTTGATTAGATGTGCACTCATCTTCATGCATTAGTTCTGCTAACCTCTGTGCTGGCATTTGTCACCAGAAAGTTCAGAATAAACACAGACTTTGCAAGTTTGGGGCTTGCCCCTGCCAAATGTGGCAGCAGCCTGTATCAGCAGGTGCAACAGGAGATTTGCCTAAGGGCCTCATTATAAAAAGAGTGATTGGTGAAAGTAAAATTTACCAGAATAAATATTTTGGCAAAAAAAAAGAGATAATTTCTTTTTTAATATTTGGCAGAAATTTGTTGTTTTTTATAGTTAAATTTTGGAACATTCATACACAATTATAAAATTCAACTTGCTGACAGTCTAGATACAAGAAATGGAAATATTCTGAAATGTTATTGCTGTGGGTGTTATGATCTTGCAGGCAAGGGTCTTGTATGACCAAATGATCCCATTGTGACACCTTAATCCTCAATATATAAGTCCACAATTGTTTGAGAGCTGTAGTAGCCTCCAAATCTCATTGGTTTAGGAGAATGCAGAAGGTTAAAAAAGGGGACATTTTGCATACTTTGTCCAAGATGAATGTCCAGATCCACAGTCAGGGCAAGGTTGCTGAATCTCAGTGTGTATTTTGATTGACTGTGTGCCAAAGGTGCATTAATTATTGTCACTTGGGCTAATGTATACCGTATCCTGCAGTACAGCTCCAATATATTTCCTAAGAGTAAACATAAGTCAATGTCACCAAAATTTTTCAGTGCCAAGAGGGAATAGCTCTGTTTAATGCTAAGGCTATGGCAGCAAACTTTTGATCGGTTGCTTATGATCCCTTACCCTCACAAAGTGTACTTGCTTTTTAGGAAAAGTCTTTTTTGTTTCATTAGGTTGGCACTCACCAAGAAATCCCAGCCGGGGTAGAAATATTGGCTCCATCAGTCAGCCTTCGACCGTTCCCTGCACAGAGCTTGTTTTCTAAATCTGGTTTTGAGAGCTGTTTGCTTGACAGACTGCTTTGCAGACTTATGATTGTTTGTTTCTGGCTCGTTTTGATTGCTCTGATAATCTCTAGACTTTGGCCTTGAGGCTATCATTTATTTTGTACTTTTATTGGTGTTTGTTATTTGAAACTTTGTTTCCAGTAGATTTGCTGCCCCTTTCTAAACCACTTCTCTGATTAAATTTTGTTGAAGAAGTTGGTGGATTACTTTACCTATTTTCCCCTCTCGTTTTTCCTCCTCCTAATCGTTCAGTTGAGAACTCACCTGCCTTTTGTTTGTGCCTGCCTTTGTGATTTATTTTCAGATTAGAAGGAGCAGCTGCACAGCTTTTACTTTTATTAGTTCTTCTCAGTGAGTCAGGCAAAATATTAACCACCCATGAATTGCTCTTCCAAAACCTCAAGTGAATTACAATAGAACTTTTGCCTCCATAGTTCAGAAGAAAATATTTTTATTCTTTGACTTTCACTTCACCCAGGCCTTTTGTGTGTGTTTGTGTGTGTCTGTATGTGTGTGTAGATATATCTGCTGTGAGGATAAAATAAGTTAATGAACCAGAACATATGAAACTAGCTTGAGCATTCTGACAATTTGCCTGACATTATTTTTGCAGGAGTTAAAACATGAAATTTAAGTTCATATTTAGGCCTTATCCCTTCAATGCATGGAGTTCAGTGGCATGAATACACACATCCAGTGCTTCCTTATTTCCAAGGCATTGTGGTTCTTAGTTCTCTGATCCTTTACATTTTATCTACCACAAAATATAGTTTTGTCCTTTTTATATCTGTTAATAAGTGGTTTCTGTCTTGATTTTGGTGATTTACAAAGTTTTACTATTTCTCAGTTTTTGAGCATTCTGCCTGTTTACATTTACTTGCTTTGTCAACTCCTTAATTCTAATGGGTAGATAGCTTTCCTACAACTTACATATCTTACTTACTTACATAACTTACATCTCTGATGTGGAACTTTCTTCCTATTAATACATTTTAAATACATGTTTTAATTTTCTTTAGGGATCAGGGGTCAGTGGGAAGGAGGATGAAGGGGGTGGAATATGCCACAGATTAAGCTAAGTTCCCCAAAGACCAATTATTCATAGAAAATTTCAGTAATTTTGCAAAGTTTAGGTTACTGCATTTCAGTTTCTCATACTTGAGGATTCAAGACCTTGGCCACACAAGAAGCTGAATGGCCACAGAGACAGCTAAAGCCAATGGTCTCTGCAAGCATTTTGTTTTTATGGGAGTAGGACAGGATGTTCAAAACAGGAGCTTCAGTGGGGAAAGGTTTAAGTGCAGAACTCTGCTGACATAAAAGCTTAAGTGCCTAAAATATGCAATCCCAAATTAACTGATGCATAGTTAGTGGGTTATTTTAAAAATGTATTTCTTGGCAAAGAATGGTAACAGTATAATATGCTAGCCAATACTGAATTTGTCCATGTCTGTGTCCACATAATGTGTACTGAGACTGATAAAGAAGACAAATAAACTGGTTTTCTTGTTAACCATTGCTCTTTCTTTGTATGCCATTTTGAAAGGTTAACTACCCCTTGGTGGGACCCTGGTTATTGAATTTTGTTTTTCTAATTATTACATTTCATAACAGACACTAGATGTGTTCATCTCCTGGGTGATTCCTGATAAATTAATCCAGGTAACAATTTCTCTTGTTTCTTCACATTTCAGCTACCAGCAGTGGATTAACTTTGCTCCTTTTTTTTCTTGCAGTGAGAGCTTAGGTTGTCCCCTCAGTTCTACACAGGCTTTTTTAGCTTCATTTATGTCCAGTTATGTATAAAAGTATTTGCCTCACATTTTTCAATCGCACGTTATCATTCATAATTCTCCTGAGTCACACTTTCTAACCTTCTGACTGAATGGCTCTCTGGAGTCATTTCCATTGTTCATATTTTGTTAATTTTTTGCCATTTCCATTTGTGCTTTTATTAGTTCTCTCTACCATCCTTACCTTTTATAATGTTTTAATTGATTCTTTTGACATTTGGGGTTGCTGAAGTGATGCACAGGGTGGGTCCAACTCTCTTTTTAGGGTGATGTAGTGATGAGCTCTTGAGGTCTGAACTGCAGTCTGAGCTCATTCTAAGCTCCATTTCCTTCTCTTACAGGTTTCTTTGAGCCACTGAAGCTTATTCAGTTATATTAATAACTGAATTATAAGCATAGCTGGTTGCTTTGCCCTTTGTGTGCTTTTGATGCTAATTCTACTTCAGGATCTTGTGTTCTTTTAATGTGAATATCTTTAATAAAATTATTTTCCTAAGATGTGCACAGACTTGCTTCAATGGATCATTCTCTACATGCATTTTGAGTTTTGATTCCCAGCCTGAGTCTGTCAGAGGTGCATGGCATTTGATATGATTTGGTTTTCTGTCTCTCAGGGGTGAGACTCAACATCCACTATAGGATTGACTTCAAAGTGCAGCCTCTATGAAAATTTAGCCTGCTTACACCAGGAGATCTGTGAGTCACTATATTACAGTATCTCATCTGCTGGAGTCTACAAAGCATTTCATAGTCTTCTTCACAAACAACATTTAGGTGGTTCATTACATTTAGGTGCTTCATTTCCATAGGAAAAAAATCTGAAAAACATAACTTTTAGTGTCCATTAAAAAAGTCCAATCCAAACCCAAACCAGGAACACAGAATGTTTTTTTGTTTTTGTTTTTGTTTTTTAATTTTACTTTTAAAATTATCCTGAATGCCTTTTTACACCAGTGTGGTAGTGTACCTTTGTGCCACCAAGTCAGAGTTTCTTCTGGAAATATGTGCCTCTGAGCTGTAAGTGCTCCAGAGTAGACCTACCCTCTCCAAAAGAAGTCTTCAAGAGTACTTCTGTTACTCTAATCCTCTCAAAGTGAGTTGCTTAAAATCTCTGGACTCTGACAGATGAAATGTGATTGACTGGAAAACACTCTGTTCTGCAAGGAACTCCAAGCACAGGTCTTTGAAAGGACTTATTACCAGTAATATCTGCACTATCAAAGTAAGAACAAAGTAAAACTACCAGCTGTCAGCTAGGAGGAATAAATGAGGAAAGGAAGGAAAAACTTTGTGTGCAATTGATAATTAATCTGTAAGGTGCTGCAGACTCCACTTAGCTTTTATATTATCTAGAGAGAAACAGATGTAATCCACCATCATGCATATTCCTCTGTTTTTCTATCAAAAGGTTGTTGGGCCTCACCTCTTCAAAGATTTGTGCACACATTTAATCTTCTGACTTTACAAATGCTAAAATGAAGCATGTAAGTCGATCTCTGTGAAAAATATGTGTGTTTGTTTTTTCACATCAGCCAAAGTAAACTGCAGGAGGAATCAGTGAAGGTTTCCAAACCATTGTGTTTTAGATTTGCTTGGAGGGGCTCCTGAAGTGCACCTTCCTCAGATTTCTTCCACCTCAGATTTCTGTTACTCCTGAGTATCAGGATTGTGATTGATACACATGATTTCATTTGAGTTATCTAAAGTGCTTTACAGTGAATTTTTCTTTTCCAGACTAACTCAATTTTCAAGAGGAAAAAAAAAGTTCTTGCTTGTGAAAAAAACACAGAAAACACGTTCATTTTGGAGCAAAACTGAATAATCTGCTTTGATTAAAAAATCAAAGCGTTCTATTACTCAGATAATAATTTTCTACAGATATAGCTCCTGCTTAGGCAGGCTCTGCAGTACACCTTTCCCTTTCAACCCTTGTTATTTGGTGTATTCATTTCATTTAACAACAAGGAACTGAAACATTACAATGTGGAGTGAGGAAAGACAGCCTTTTAATACCATTTGGTTGTTTGCCAAACATTTTGCAAGCATTCCTGTTAGGACATATTAAGTGAGCATATATACTACATTATATATATATACAGCATATTTATATTCTTGCAACATGTTTAAACTTCTCAGTTATAAATTTCTTGTATGTCTAGATTCTCCTGGGAAAGCAAACCTGCACAACCTGCCCTTGTCCTTCTTCCTTGGCAAGGTTAATGTAGCTTTTGTCATGTTGGGGGATCTTGAAGACAAGGTCAGCACTCCCCAGCAGCTTGCAAATGGGTGTGTTTTAAGGAGAAAATGGGAGAGCAAAGCTGAATGGGCTATGTGCGATGAGAAGATAGAGAAGTGATAGTTAGAGATCAAAGTATGTTGATTCAGTTGTATAATTTGGCCTCACTCTCAAACACAGGTTACAGTTCACCAGGGGAAATTTTTCTGTCTGCCTGTTCTCTTCCCAAACAAAGAGGAGAGAAGAGGAATGGAAAAAGGAAGCAATTCTCACATCTAACCAATTGTTATAATTGAACCAAGCAGTAGCAGAGCTCAAGTTGGAAGTACTTAGACTGTTGCTGAGTAACATGTTCACTGCTTGTTTCATTTGGTTTTGATTTAGTTTTAGTTTAGTTTTTGGTTTGATTTGGGGTTTTTTTTAGGTTTTGTTTTGTTTTGTTTTTTCCTCTTCCTTTGGAAAGGGTTGTAGCAAACTCTATTAAATATGAATGCGTATCACATAATGAATTTTGTATTTTTCTCATCAAACACGAGGCAAGTTCTTCAAGATGCTTTTCTTGGAAAAAAATGACACAGTGCCAGCGGGAATATTTATATGATCCTTTATGTTCTCCAGCTTGAGGTATGTGAACAGTGAAATTGCAGCTGAGAAATGCTGCAATATTCCAGTATATACTTCATTTCTTCCTCAGCGAGTTCCTACATGCACTAATTACTACAGAAGGGAGATTTCCTTCTCATGTCTTTGACCCAAACTTAAAAAAAAAACAAAACAGAAAAACCAAAAAAGGCAAGCAAAAAAACCTTCCACATTATGTTCAAAACCAAAGGAAGTAAGTTGTCAGTAGGGACACTGGTGCGTACTCTCTTAAAATCCTGTCCCTACTGAAGTCTCTCTGAAATTTTTGATGCTATAAAGCATGGCCAGATTTTCTTCACTGGTGATGGAAACTTGGCTTTCTGTTTCTTTGGGAAGTCAGTTTTATTCCTTGCTTTATCTCATCAAGGGGCTTCTAGAGCAGTGGCATGCAGCAGCGTTACCCACCATTTTCTGATGGTGTGTACCCACAGGCCTGGTGATGTTTTGTCCCATAACATTCCCAGCAACTGGCTGAGGAGCATTGCCCTAAGAGAGAGCTGTGCTGCAGGCATTGACCCTGCAGGCACTGCTTACAGCAAGCACCAGGCAGCAGGGAATTCAGCAGTGCTCCTCTCAGAGCTTTTCCTTTGCCAAGATATTGCCTGTCCTCTTGCAGTACCGCCACATTGCAGGCTCACCCTGGGTCACTGTGCAAACAACATTCCCAAACAACAGATAATTTTGTTCATTGGCCCAAATCTGAAAAGCTAGAGGGGAAGTGAGGAGTCCAGCAGAAGGGAAGCTACTCAAATTTTAAACTAAATTCAGAACGTAAAATTAAATCTGCAGGATCTTCATAATTTTTTCCTTGTCAGCTGGATTGTTTTAAAGCATAAAAAAATGTTCTTTTGAAAGGAGCAGTAAAAATTTCATTCAGGAAAATATTGAAATAAACACCTTGTTCAAACAAGCCTTTCAGTTTTAAAAATATCGTAATAGTAATGTCAATAGTCACTATTTAAATGTTTTCCTGTTAATTTTTGATCTCTTCCCCTGTCAGATTGGTAAAATACAGATTTATTTCTTTCCCTTAAATTGCCTGGGAATTGTGGGGAGACAGAATCTTTTTAAAAAGCTCTGTTTGCAAAAAAAAATGGGCCAAATAATGTGTTTTTATGCCTATTGGTTTACATCCTTCCTGGGTAAGCTGTAAAAATATCTGCTTTTTTTCCACAGAAATTTCTATTCTGTGGGATGTACTCCAATCTCCTTTATCCAAAATACTATTACTAATACCTTTATCTAAAAATGCTAATTTAATTTCTGTGAATCTTTCTTCCTGCCATAATGGAAAGCCCCTCAAGTATATTACCATGCCTGCTACTGCTTGCTGTATCAGTTCCACATGCTAATGTGATTTCCTGTAAGAGGAGATGAATATATTTGTTCTGCAGTGAAAAAAAAAAAAAACCAACAACAAAACCAAACCAGAGAAAAGCCTGACCGGTGCTTTAAAGAGAGTAATCTCAATGGAAAACATCAAATTGGTTCTATAGTATGAATGTTAGATGTAAAATCTTGCTCTAGCACAGACTCCAGACCTTCTCTTCTTTTCTGGCCAGTGACGGATGTTGTTTCTGCCACCTGTTTGGAGACAATTGTGCAACTGGGACTGGGGAATGACGTCCAATTGCCTTTTTTAGAATATGAATAGGAGTTTTGAAATTGGCTATGCTGAGCAGTTTGGGGCTGAATCACTGTGTAGACTTGCCAGAGAAAGCGTTTAGCTGATGGACATGAGCCAAAGCCCACTGAGTCTCACAGCAAGGCTGCTTTTGGCCTCAGTAGGCTGTGGCTTAAGCTCTGTATGAATGACAGTTCCTTTTTGGGAATTATGAAAAAAAAAAAAGAACTTATGATTTTTAGTTTCTGACTTCATTTTGCCAAAGTGTTTTACTTATTTTTTTTTCTGTTTGAACCACCTTTGCCTGATTCTGCTCTTCCCTCCTCTGAAAGGGGTGTTAGGTTTGATGGTAAGGTGGATGCTTTGCCATGAAAATGTCAGGGGTAAGGAGCAATCTCAGAGCTCAGTGGCTGAACTTCTCAGTACCCACTGTCCACTTTTACTCACTTTTCATTTCTGAGCATGTGCTATTTTGAAGTACCTCAAATATTCTCAGACTCCAAGCTTTTTTATATGTGAACATGTCATTTCCCTTCCTTCTGCTGCAATCACAATTGGATCCTGCAGGCACTTCCCATAACAGGCCTCAGTTATCAATGGCAGGAGTTTCAGTGTATTTCCCTTTGCAAAGACTTTTGTTGCCAGATGAGAGTTGTTACTTGTTTATACCAGGCTGTGAGTAATGCCCTTTTGCTAGCATTGTACACAATGTTTTTGGGTTTTTCGACATTTATCCCACCTGTTGTTAGACAGGGTTAGCTTTGCAAATTGCAAAGAACAATCTTTTCCCCTCAGGTGTCATTTTTTTCTGCATTTTGCTCGTTTTTTTTGAGATTCTTCTCCAATTTGAAAGGTAAAAAGAATAGACAAAAATATAAAAATTAACAAGCTTAGAGGTCTTTTCCAGTCTACTGTTTACTGCCATGAATAAATGTTAAACATAGATTTGTGTGTCAACTTTCAGGGTTCTCAGATGCCATTTTTTTTGAGTCTCCTTTAGATCTGTTGCAGCACACTGCTTCCATGCTATTTGCCTTGATTTTGTGGGATGCAACCCAAATTGTACCAGTGCCAGCATTTCTGTTAAATGGTAGGATGAGCCCTTTCTTTGCAGACCTCACTCCATCATAGTTCATAAAATAAGACCTTATCTTGTGGGTCATTGAACATGTCCTATGAGAAGAACATTTAAACCATGTTTATTTTAAATATTGACTTTAAGTATTTGGTCCATCACTCTGAAGTCATAACATGATAATAAAACTGTCCATGAAAACATTAGCATCTTTTTCATTCTTTTTAATTTCACAGATATCCTTCCATCTGCTTGCTTCCCAACTTTTTTCTGTGTTTTTATTCCGACAGTTTGCTTTACCATGGCTGTATAGACTGTAAGGCACTATACTATTGCTGTAATGGTGTCAAAACTGTGGAGACACCTTCAGAGCCAAATTACCATTCTTGTGCTGCATTTCTACATGGAAGATGCTCATGCCTACCAGACTATTTCCTTGTGTTGCTTCTTGTACATATATAAAAATCATCTCCAATAGCCCACTGTGGAGAAGTGTCCCGGTTTCACATGGTCCCTATGGATCAAGATCCCTGTAGACCTGCTAAGAAGATGGGTGTTTTTGATCTTCCACGCTGGCCAATGTAAAACTGTCTATCTTGTAAATTTGTGGTCCTGTACACCTTTCCCACCAGAACCACATGCCCTGTTGCAGTGAATTAGAATCTCCTTGGAATGTTCTTTCTTACTTCAGTTATTTTGCACAAACCTCTTTAAAATAACCCTTAATCCTAAATATATAGGTAACATCTGTACTGTGCATTCTGCAGTGACAATTATTTTAGGTGAAACTTGCCATAACTTCTGATCAGATTCTAATTTTATAGTTGTTCTTTTGTCTTTAGCCACTTATTTGAAGTTTCCCTGTCTTAGGACTGTGGTAGGGTTTGTGAGAACATTCAAAGAAACAGATAACTGTAGTTAAGACTCTGCCTTCTCTCTAGAACTAATTCAGCCAAGGAGAAAAATAAAGGAAAAAATATGCCCTCAGGCATGCTTTCCCTTTTGCATATAGTCATGTCCTATGAACATATTTATCTGTAAATTAGCAGCTTGGTTTAGTCTTGCCTCTCAGGGTTATCTTGTTGCAGGGTATAGCATGCACTTCATAAGTGAAAAACAAGTTTAATCACTGGAATTCTGTTATTTTCAGCTGCAATAAGACGCAAGATCAAGGTAACAATTCTTTTGCCAGCTGGAGCTGCAGGGTAACAGGCTGCTGCTGGTTTTCCCTGTAGACAACAGCAAAGAACACATTTTGTGTCAAAGTAATTGCACTAGCAGGTGCCGTTGAACAACTGTGTTTTGGTTGCGACACTATTGTGGCTCATTGCTTACCACAAATGTTTATGTATAAAAAAATTCAGTTCTGCTTTTAAATTCCTATTCAAGGAAGAATAGGGTAGACAATGGTGAAGCAATAACTACAGTTTAAAAGGGAGCAAGCCTTCTTCCCATTTATGGTGGGTGAATATCACTGTTCTATCTCAAGTCCTTCCTCAGGTGTTATCACAGCCACCATAAACCAGCACTCAGTGCTGGCAACATTAAGAGCTGTAAGAACCAGAAGAGATTGTTGAAGTGGGATACATGCTGATATGATTAGGTCACATGTTTATGGACCAATGTAATTTCATGTACCACCATCCTGTCCTTGCTGAGGGCTCCATGTGCAGTGGACTCTTCTTGCCTGCCTTCCTCACGTGCTCCACCACAGGGCTCAGCAGCTCCTGCTGCAGGAGGAGCAGATGGTGAGAGGTGCAGCGAAGGGAGGGCTGGCAGCACAGCACCTGGGAGCCCATAGCATTTAGGGTGTACAGAAACAGTGATAAGCTTGGTGTAAATTCCTCCTAGTCTTGTGAATCCATGTAAGTTTACTTGCTGAAACCATCACCAGGCCCAAGACAATGTTTAATTTGAGCTTTTTGGGACTGTGGACAGCTGCAGAGAAGGGCATTTCAAAGAAATGCATGAGCTGAAATACCCCGTGTCTGAGCTGAAAACCTTGTATGAGATGCCCTGAAGGCATGTTAACAGGTTGCAGGTTATCAGTACACTGATGGGATAGGACAGATATAAATAAGGTCTCCTAAAGATGAATTCCCCAAACCGAAATTTAACAATCTAAAAATGGGACCTGTGGCTTAAGAATTCTCTTTAGTGTCCCCATAAAACCAATACACGCCTCATACTGCTTAACCTAGATATCTACATCAAAATTAGTGTGTATCTCTTTTTGGAAACCAAACATTTATGCTAGCATCCTGCCAAATGCATGCATATAAAGTGCATAAAGATATTAGCTCCTCACAACACACTGAGAACAGTCTGGGGGCAGAGCAGAAATCCAACAGTGTTGTGCTTTTCTTTGTCCAGTACCTCCACTTCTCTCCAGCCCTCCCTCTATCAGGGCTATGAAGCATCTCCATGTCCTTGGTTATTCCACTCCCAGCCCCTTTGTTTTTGTGCTTGTGAGAATGAAAAATACTGTCATGTATTTCAGTTTGGGTGATATTTGTATTTTGTTTTGCCAAGGAAACATCCCTGCGCTCTTGCTAACAGCTCTTTATATGCATGACTGTGGAGGAGTTCCCTTGCTCTTGTCTGTTTGGCATCTCTGCTGCCCTTAAAGTACTCTAGTCTGGTGTGGTTGCCATTGTCTGGTACTCTTCAGAGCACAGTCTCTTTATCAAATTGTTTTCTTACACAATGTCCACGATACAGGTATCAATAACATTTGTATTTTTATATCTTTTTTGTCCTTTTTTGTTTTCCTCCCTTTAAACAGCTCAATGAAACTGCCAAAGCTGTCACATCTTTCAACTGAATAGCCACAACACTGTGGTGCTGTGCAATACTTTCCCTTTCCTCTCTCCCTACCCCAGGTGTCTCGTGGCCTCACTGACTCACCTAGAATGTGGTTGAAGACTCCTGGAATAGACTGACTTTGATCTACTGATGGGAAACATCTACTGATGAGAACCACTTTCCACCAGGACAAAACTACTGTATCCAAAGGGACATTGCTTATCTGCTCATGCCAGTGTTTCTGACAGAAGACACGGCTGACCAGTAAACTTGGGTGCATTTGGAAGGGATTTCCTCTTTTGGGCTCTCTGAATGATTTTGAGGCAACATCAGGCTAAGAACACCTCTGCTCTCTGACACAATTTTACTTGGTCATTTCTGGGGCACTTGATTGATCTTAAGATATTAATTTTGGTAAATAATAAGGCTAAAGCGGACAAAGCATGGTACTGGTTCCTTTTCTAGTTCTTATGACTGCTCTTGCTTTCAGTTTTGTAGAGGAAATCTAATGCTTCAGACTGGGCTATTCTACTGAAGTTCTAAAAACTGCCTTCTCCCACTGTCAATAAGCATAACCTTGGGACTTGCTCTTGGGTGCCATTCTCAGGGCTGCAAATTTGCCCTGGGCACAGCAGTGAGGAAATCTCAGCTTGCAGTAAGTGCATCTCCCCTCATCAAACTGAAAGCCAAGACAGTTCACTAGACATTGAAAAATCTGGATTTCCTGAACTCTTGCAAGACATTGAAACTTGAGGCATGGAGTGACTAATAAAACTGGATCAGAAGAAAGTGTATAAATTTTGTCATCTAACAGCAAATTTCATGAAAAGGATCTGAGGGATTATCTGAATGTGAAGCTTAAGCTTAAATATGTGGATTGTGAGACTATGAAATTAAAACAAAACCAACCAAACACACACAAAAAAGTGGGATCATTCACTTGGAGCTGTTTCAGTTCCTTATGGCATTTCCCCATACCAAGAGGGTTTGTTCTCTGCAGCAGTGGGGCAGCAGCTGCCATCTCACTGCAGAGCACAACAGATGGTGAAAACTCTGCTCTGCTTTTGGTGAGTTTCTGGGCTTTCTTCTTTCTGCTGTTTACATGGCATGGGAGATCAAACAGCCCAATGTAGGGGCAGCATTTCTATCTACCATTTTGTTAAGCAAAATACCCACAAGATTATAACTCATCTGTTTGGTTAAAAACAGGTGAAGGACAAGAGGTAATTAATTTTGGTGAAGTCAAAGGGGAACTGTAACTTCCTGAAGCAGGAAACCACCATCTACTGAAAGAAGGGTGCAGGGTAACTTCTAACCTGGAGCTGTGACTACAGATGCTCAGAAGAAGCAGGAGGTTGAGGAGGATGGGAGCAAAGCTGATCTAAGATTTCCCTGTTCTCATTCCTTTCCCCTTTAATTCCTTCTCTCTGTAACCAGTAATTTTCTCGTTTTAGATTGGTGTAATACCCACACTGCTATGCAGGTATCTTTCTGAATGAATTATTTTAGCCCAATTTTAAAGATGGAACTGAACTAATCCACAATCCATGATTTCAGGTTACTTAGGGGAAGAAAAAAGAGGTATCTCCAGAGTGTGTGGGTTGGCTGTGCTGCCCCTGGGGACATCCCCTGTGTGCTGTGATCTGCCCATCTGCAGCGCTGTGCAGCGTCGCTGGGAGTGGGGCAGTTGTGCTCTGTCTGTCCTTGGATGAAGGCTCTGTCTCCCCTTGGTGACAGCTGGGCTTGCTGTCTCCTTGGCTCTCAAATCCTGGCAAGGCAGCTGCTGGTGGTAGAAGGGAAAAGAAGAAGGGGAGGAATGGTTTTCCCAAAAGAAGGTAGCTAATGTTTAACTGTACAAAGTCATCTTCTGCACACTTTCATGTAAGAAGTCCACAGTTTTCCTGAAAATGCTGTTGCTGAGAATGAGAGGGGCTACTTACAGTCTGTTTTTCTTTTTGGCTGCAGAATGAACATTCACCATTCCCTCTTGGAAGTACTTCTTATCTCACCCTGAGGAGAAATATTTATTTCTCTTTGCCCTGGACCAGCAATGAAGAAGTTACTTTTGCAGCTCCTTCCAAAATTTCCTTGGATGAAACAGGACTTGACACTTAACTCAGGAGTGGGTCATCACTTTTTAGACCTGTTCTTTGACATAAAATACTTTTTTAAAGTCAGAAGATATTTTCTGGCCAACATGCAGACTGGAGTAATAATAAATGGATAGCTCCAACATTTTGTGTGTGTCTCCCCACACCCATAAACTTTTTAAAAATCAACTTCCAGTCAGGAACTATTGATATACCTAATCTTTAAACAGCTATTTCCCTAACAGTGCCCTTCCCAGTGGTTTATTCCCACAAACTGTCTGCTTTCATTGTTGTGCAGGGTAGAAACACAAGCTGACAGTCAGCAGTCTGATAGTAAAACATCAACTGGAGCAGTAACAACCAGGAAACCTGACATGATGCAATCCAGAGAAATCACTCTCAAGATGTTAGCTTGGGGCTGGGCAGAAAGGGGAATAGCAGATGTACCTTCATGATGTTTAAAATACATATGACATTTAAGATATTAACTGTTTTCTTAAACTGATCTGATACTACATTTTCTAAATTTTAAATTCATGACAAAGAGATCCCTGAGCTCAGAAGAGACAAATAACCTTCCCATCATAGTCTAGGAGAGATGCATATTTCAGGGGTTATTTATTGGTACAGTCCTCTCAGCCCTCCTCCTTCCTTCCCTTCTGCCAAGAGTGCAGCTCCGGGGAGCGATGCCAGGCTGATAAGGTCTGTGCTCATGGGCAGTGATGACGTGTTAGAAGGAATGCTGTGAGGGTCTGAAAGTCTGCACTGCTCTGGAAATTAAAAGCTGATAAGCTATGACTGTACCTGGATTATGGTTCTTCCTGAAAACCTAGAAAGTGGAAAGCAATGAACACAGATGCTACTTTCCTGGGAAAGAGGGAGAAGCTTTACATTTTTATACGTATAGATGTGGGGGGAAAAGCTCATTTGAATTTTGTGACTATCCAGCAAAATCTTTTTCCTTTTACTCACACAAGTTCTCCTGCTAGCAGTGAGGGAACTATTTGTCCCAGGTTCTGAGTGGGAAGAAGGTGCACATAGTGTTGTTTCAGGGCTTTCGTGCTCAGAGTTGTTCCCAGCAGAATCAATGGGATTGATGTTGTTATGAAAGCAGCAGTGAGGCTGGCTGCTTCTCATCAGCTGATGATATAGAAATCAGGAAGGAGTCACATTTTCTCTTCTTATACAAGAGAGAATGACAATTACATTTTGTCCTTTGCCTTTCTTTTAGCACTGCTTTTCTTTAACTCCTCAACTTTACTCAGCTCTTTGACAGCTAGTTCATTTTCAATAAATAAAACATGATTTTTAACTTGATCAAGTCAAGTTTCTCTACTGATTGCTGGGCTTAAAATGCTACAGGTCTCTGCATGAATCACAAGGAAACAAAAGACATCTCAGATTTCATGGCTGTTTACAGTAGGGCTAATATCAAATCCTTTATCTAGCAAAACACATTAGATCAAAACTCAGAGGACTAGAAAAAATTACTTTGCTTGATTAACTTCAAGCTGACATGTCTGAAAACATCAAACAAGAATCAGTCTGCTTTTGAAATTTGTTTCCAGTTATAGAACATGACCTTCTGGATTCCCAGCAGCATCACATCCTAACTTAAAAGTGCTGCACTTTCCTCTCACCACAAAGGTGCCCCCACAGACTCTGCTGTGTTGGATAAAACCACTGGACACCCCTGCTGAAGTCCTCTATCCATGTTAGGAGGTCATAATAATCATAATCAGAATGATCTGGTGAAGACAGAGAGCACAAATCCTGTAAGGAGTGTGTTTGAGGAGGTGTTCATCCTGGAGAGGGGGAGAATCATGAGAGACCTTACCACTTTCTACAATTACCTGAAAGGAGGTTGTAGCCAGGTGGGTGTCAGGCTCTTCTTGCAAGGGACAAGCAACAGAACAAGAGGAAACAATTTGCACCAGAGAAGGTTTGGATTGGATTGGAGTTTAGGAAAAACCTCTTCACCAAAAGGGTTGTCAAGCACTGGAACAGGCTACCCAGGGTTGAGTTGCCATGTCCGGAGGTACTTAGAAGACGTGGTAGATATGATGCTTAGGGATGTGGTTTACAGGTGCACTTGTGTGCACTCACATCGGGCAGTGTGAGTTTAATACTTGTCCTTGATGATTTTAAGGTATTTTCCAACATAAGCAATTCTATAATTTTGTGATATTATAATTCTATCTCCTTCTCACCCTCACATCCAATCCTTTGAGTAGCAGACTCACCTGACAGAGACACTGCTACAACTTTGTACTTGAGGTGAAGGATATTCCTTCAGCAGGCATTATCTTGGCAATGGAATTGTCTGCATTGTTCCCAAATATGGGATTTTTAAAAATGGATTTTCAGTATATTCTGGCAGAGTTTCTCTTTACACAACACAAGCCAAAAACTTACATTATTTACACAACAGACAGTCGAGTGGCCTTGTCTCAGCCACAAGAAGGGGTAAAGCACAGACCTGCTGGTCCAGGCAGACTTACAAGCCAAACTCCAGACATCATTTCCCCATGTTTTTTTTTTTTCCTCACTGCTGTCTTCATGTGAAAAGACACAGTCTTCCAGCAGGAGAGCTGGCAAGAGTTCTCTGCCAGATGTAGAGCATTGAGTATTGAAACAACAAAGGCACAAGGTCCCAGCACAGAACAGGGAAAAAGATTTCCCTGCAAGATTTCATTTACATATCTTGGGCTCGCTCAGGGTCTCAGTAGGGAAGGTAACAGGCAAGCTGTTATGTGAGAAGGAGGTAGGAAAGGAAATAATAAACTTAAAATGATTAGGTGTTTGATTTTGGGGCTATGAAACAGAACTGTGCTGATTTAAAGTGGGTAATCTTCTCTCCAGCCTGTGTAGCACTTTCAAACAGGTGACCTTAGCTCATACAGGTTTTAGTAGACTGAAGTCATATAAAGAGGCAAGGATGAAGAATATTCCAGCAGTTTACACACTGTAGAACAAGCATCCAGTGTTTTTGTTTTGGTTTTTTTTTTCAGTGAGTATTCTGTGTGTTTATTTTTCATTCCCTTTAGCGAAAGTATCAATGAACAGAATTTTAGAACCAGGCATGAATACACTTCCCTCAGACCCTTACAAGTGATATACTGGTATTTACCCAGTCAGGATAAGCAGGTCAATTGTTTTTGGCACAAATCCATAAGAATCAGTTCCTCTGTCTGGCAAATGCTGTTTTTGTAGCAATCGTTGGGACTGCTGTCTAGTTCACTTCCAAAACATCCTGATAGAAAACAAGGAACAGATTTAGCAAAACAGTCAAGTCCATGTAGAGCAAAGCAGTCATCTGAGAAAGGTGATTTCCATATATATATGAAGCAGTCCAAAGAACTGCTAAAAATATCTGCAAAACAAATATATAACTCCAGTTTTCAATAGGTAGAATTTTCTCCAATGCCAGAGTTTAAAAGTGGGACCTATTTTACACTGACAAGTAAAGTAATCTTCAGCACATAAGGAAATTTCATTCTATGACCTGCTTTGGTTTTGCCCTTATCCTTTAAAATTATCTGCCAAAATTAGCTATAGCATCCAATATTTGGATGGAATATCTTTGGAAGAAGTTATGTGGTATATTACTTATTTATTTATTGTGTGGGGTGACAGCTCAGGAGTTACAAGACGTACAATGCCTAATGCAATCAATTCTCAACAAATTAATAAATTTAATTTTATAATCAATTTATACTCTTTATACAAATAGACATAAAAACATAAGACTAAGTGTTCACCAAGCTTAGAAGGAGGTCTGCTCTAGATTTTAGTCTTGCAAAGTGAGCAGACCTTTTTTTAAATAATGTGCTGTGCTTCAGACAACCAAGAATATGCTACAAAATTACATTTTCTAAGACATTTTGTAAACTTTTTTCAAACAAACTTTTTCATTTTTCCCCTGAGAAATGTTACCAGATTTTAGTCTGTAAAAGTCGTCAAAGATTAAAATAAATCCATATCCCAAGGACTGGTAAAAGGGCTGGTTTGCATTTTAATTTTAGACAAGATATAAAAATATGCTTGAGTTCTGTATTTGCACTAGTAATTTAATAATCTAAATCATGATTACATGATGATGACCTAGAAAGTGGTCATTACAACTCAGAAAAAAGACCTTGGAGTTGCTGTTGCCAAAATCAGCTCAGTGTGCAGCACAGACAAATAAGGCCAAAACATCTTGGGCATCATCAAGAAGGATGTTGAGAACAGGAGATGCTTTATTTTCTGCTATTTTAAATCACATGTGTCTTCATCTCGAGTATCATCTGAAATACTGGTCTCTCATCTCCAGGAGGATTTAGTGAAGGTGAAAAAGGGCAGCTACAATGTTCAAGAGGTTAGAGCAGTGGTCTTAAGAGAAGAGATTAAATATCTAGGATTGTTTGGTTTGGAAAACAGAAGGTTTTTTGATAAAATGAAGGTAGTAGATATATTTAGTGAGGAACTGTGGGCCTCTGCTACTTGATCAAATTAGTAGAAGATCAACTTAAAGTTAGTAAAAGGAAAGATTTCTTTTTTCATTGGGCATCAAGCTTCTGAAACTTGCAGCAGATGTTGCCAGCAGATCAGGAAGGGGTACGAAATATTTGTGAATACTAGAGGTAACAGGCCAGGAGGTGCCCCCTAGCACCCCCAGTAAGGGTAAAGGAGTCAAGAATGTGTCCTCGCTCACAGGCACGTCTCAAAATGCATCTGTTTTCTCATTGTTGAAAAAGGATACCATGCAGCATGGGCCCAGTGGTCTGTCTGACTCAGTAGGGACTAGTTGCAGTTTTATGCTGTACAGCTGCTCCCTGTGCTGGAGAGGATTTTTAGGGCTTGTTGTACAATGCTTTTCTGAAAATGAGAGCAAACAAGCTGACAGTGTGACAGGATGGGTTACTGAAATAGTAGCTGGAACTTTTCCCTCTGGGAAAGGTGAACATTCCTGGAAACGCTCCGAAATTTTTGCTAGCAACACATTTTCCCCCATTTTCTCACCATTGTTTTGAAACAATAAGGGGTGACACACAAACCATCCAGACATAAGGAAAGAAATGTCACAATACCGTACATGTCCATAAAATACAGATAAAAGTGTAACCTGCACAAGCAGACAAGTCCTTGTGAGGTATTTTCCTTCCTGTTCTCTTTCAACATTTCATGTATCTGTCCCAGTTTTAGTAGGTTAACAGTACTCTGTAAGTTCTTAGTTTTCATTTGCCATCTTCTGTAAAAGCTGTCCAGTCTCATCTCCCTGAGCCTCAAAGCAGCTTTCTGGAAAGTTTTTTCCTACCCTTGGTATGAGATGAAGAGTAGAACTTGTAGAGTGAAGCAGCCCAACACACAAGTACCTGTTATAATCTTCATTGCTCAAGTATGTCTCCTGACAGCATTTCCAGACCTTTATCCTTGAATTTCACATTGTCAAAATTGAAGAGAGAGTAACTCTTTGTTTCTGGACAAAGAAACTCACACCATGCTGTTGTGTGAGTCCTGTAGGCAGCCTGAGAGCCTCTAGAGTGTGAATTGTTTGCTCACAGGCTCTTTTTTTGTGCAGGAGGTGTACACATTCATTTCCATTTTTTCCTCTCATGTACACTGTACCTCATTGAATGGAAGATGATCACTGTAGAGTTTTCTCTGTGCTGCCCCATAAATAATAAATAATAAACAAAGAGTGTGAAGCTAAGCATGAAGGATATTGGTGGTTTGCCATTTATCTTTCAAGCAGCAGCCAGATATCTCCTGCCAGTTGTTATGAATTTTGCAGGGTAAATTTTGTGGTTGTCTTGTTGGCTTCTCTGTGTGTTTGTGCACATATATGTGGGGAACACTAAGCTCATTTCAGGTGGGATGCATGTGAGTTTGCTGACACAAACCATCTGAAGACAAGATGGTGAGCTACTAGTGCATATGACCTGGATTCTTAGCATTTGCTATGTTTTTTTCAGACTTTTGCCAAAGACCCTTGATTTTGGAACTTTATATTTCCAGCCTAGTGACAGCTACTATTCAACCTTTTCTCTTGTAGCAGAAACTCAGAGTTATGAATCTTCATGCTCTTACTCTCAGTTGCAAATATCCTTACATAGTTTATGGTTCACTGATGCAGAAGTTGCAGTTTATGGTCTATGTCTATGTGGTAAAGAAATGTTTGAGAAATTAAGGTCAAAGAAAACATTTCACACTTCTGACCCAAAGCTATCCCAAAAATAAAAGTTGTATTCATAAAGACTAGACCTTCATATATGAATTTTCTCAAAGAATTCATTCCTCTAGTGGAAGATAGCAGGTGACCTTCAAATTAAAATTAAGTAATCTAATCTTAAAATTAAGAGCACTAGAGTGCTTTTTTTGTTTGGCTGTTTGTTTGGTTGTTTGTTTTTTTCATTGTTTTAGTTGCTGCTAAATAAACTATTAAATAATTTGGACTTTTTGTATTATATCAAGTGTTGATAGATTAATAGACATAGTTAATCTGTCAGTGCTGTAGGGAAGTAGAGCACTTCTGGAGGCTCTTGGCAGAGCTCGTGCCCACCAACATTACTGAAACTGTTCTTCAGGCTTCCCTGCTGCTGCTGGAAGGGAGAATAGTAACAGGACTCTAAGATACGTCCATGCAGAGCAGCTGTCAAAGTGTCATACTATGTTTTGCATATTTACTAGGTAGGTCTGCCAAGAGCTGGCACACCGAGGAGATAAATCTGTGATTCTGGAGCAATGCAAGACAGCGGCCTCAGAGGAAAGATCTCTAGGTTGAAGTGGGGCATCTGCTGCAGCCCTTTGCTTTCCAGGCACAGAATGATTTCATGGCACATAGAGGTAGCTGGGAATGTGATACGGTCTCTGCTTGTGCCTGAACTTGTTTTCTGTTTGGACAACACCTACCTTAAGACATATGTTTGGACATGCTATCTTAAACTGCAGTAGATCCAATGAATGCAGAAACGAACCATCTGGATGGTTCAGGTGAGATTTGTCCCTGAGCCAAAGCTAACAGAGAAATCTCAGACTTGTGTCTTTCCTTGGAATTTCACTGGGGCTTTGCAAAGCCAGCTCAAGGCTACTTGGTAGCAATGCCCAAAATACAATAATACTAATGCCACAAAAAATGTTGATTCCTGACAGAAAGTAAAATTAGAGGCAGAACGAACATGGAATAGAGACAGGTGGAGAGTTCTGTGGAGAGTCAGCTAGCTGCTCTCACTGCTGCCAGGAGGACAGGGATGGCTGTACCTGCTTCTGATAGACATCCTTCCAGTCTTCCTGCCTTGCTTTGCAAAGGGAGCAGGCACAGCTGTCTCTGGCACAGCTGAAGCTGCCAAGGATGTTTTGCTGCTGCCCACAGCATTGTGAGGCTTTGTTCATATTCAGAATTCACTGGGGTTCTCTGGCTTAGGAACAAAAATTCTTTCTAGGGTCTGTTTAATCCTGGATATGTACAGATGCTCATTCCACATCATCCGTGGAAGGTTTTTACAGCACTGAGGTTTGTTTGCCTTTTTGAGCTTGCTTTTCATTCTTTCTCAGAAGTGTTCTTTTCTCTTTAGATTTGTCGTTTGACAAAATGATTCATGACCACTGTCTCTGTGGGTACAAGGACTGGACCTCAGCTTGCAATTTCTGAGCTCATTTCCTTGATGAAGCCACAGATTTTATGCACAAGTTCAGGAAGTTACTTCAGCTGATCCAGGCATCGCTTCCCCACTTGCATGTAGCTTTCCACTTCAGTGGAGATTGCTACAGCATCTCAACTTAGATGTGAATATGTAACAGCAGAAATCATGACCTTCTGGTTACTCAAATTACTATTTGAAAAATAATGTTCTCTGTAATGACTGTGTAGAATTTCAAGCAGTTGAACAGCAAAGGTCAGAGTGCAGCTTTAGGTGCAGGCTTCCTGCAAACACTAATTGAATCACTGGAAACTGTTACAGCTCCAGTATGTTTGTCCCTCATCCTCTTTCCCAGTTAAACCCTAGAAGTTTGAACCAGTCACTGCAATGCAAGCTGCTGACAGAATAGCAATAATGTGTCTGTCCTTCCTTGCCAAGACCAATTAGATTCAAATGTCGCAAACATTTCCAAGAGAATTAACATGTTGGCACTAGGCAGGGGTTCACAAGAATTTCACAGATGCAGCTGGGGCTTTTTTAAGTGCCATGGCAGCGTAGGCATGTGGCAATATGGTAGGAAAAGGCAGGCATTCTGGGCCATATGACATCGGGAGCCACTGGAAGAAATGTCTGTGGCAGTGTGCCAAGCTGGTGGTGTTGAACCTGTTAGATAAGATATTTGTAGTTTGCCAAGATGTCCTGTTTCCTTCTCACTTTGTTTGTTTGCTTTTTATCCCTGCTGGATGGATCTGGCTCTCCCTGTCTCTTCCCTTCCCCAGCAGTGAAGTCCATACTCTTGGCACATGCTGCCCACAAGTCAGAGATGGTTTGTCCCTCTGCAGCTGGCGACATGGAAATTTTTGCAATGCCATCCAAAGTGCATCCTCTTAGCATCTGCAGCAAAGTGCACACTGCATGTGTGGAGCAGTCCAGTGTGTATGGCCAGGGAAGGGATGAGGACCCACACAGACTTGGGCTTCAAGTAGAAGCCATTGTCCTGGTTTGAAAATCCCTGCTTGTTAACCACACCTTTGGGCCCTGGTGCTGTTTGTGTGGGTGCAGTGCAAAATCCTGCCCAGGAACACCAGCAGCAAGTCAGCCTCTGGCCTTTTTGGAAAGAAGACAGGGCCCATCTTACTCAAGTCTTTGTGTCTACATATGGAACTTAGATGGGACTAAGATGGTTTGGACCATGGTGATTTTTTCTGACCCACAGAAGGCTGGTCTGGGGGGAAATACACAGTCTTCAAGATATAAAGCAACATCCTGCTTTGAATACTTTTGGTGGAGAGAAGGATTGAGGGTTCATTACTATGAAAATATTTATATCATCTCAATTTTGAGGGACTTTTTCCTTTAATGGATTGCAAATCACTCCACAGATGAGTTTGTGAAAGTTTATATGTAGAGATCTTTATCAACAGAAGGACAGAGAAGACCAGAGTTCTTTTGAAACTTACTGCATGTGCCACCACTGATCCACTGGTGGGAAAAAAAAAGAAGTCACTTTTTAAGAATTTGGCATGGAAAAACCTCCCTAGAGAGATTAAAAGTTTTGCTAATATTTTCAAAAGTGCTTATTTATTTGAGATTTCCCAGTTCTGTCTAAATCTAATGTCTAATGTGAGCAGTGTCTTAAGAGTACTGATTTTCCACAAGTCTTTATACTCAGTCTCTGAAAAAATCTGTTTTGTTGCCAGATGTACAAAAGTGTGGAAAACAGTCCTTTTTGGCTAATGCTTTGAAAGTGTCCTCAGACTGGACAAGGCATTGCTGATAAACTGTGACCTGTAAAGCAGCAAGAGCAAATCAAGATAATATTCTGCATCACTTTTTATGAGAGGTATGATGAGCAGCTAGAATCAAAGTAAACCATAGAATTATGCCTCTATGGCAGGAGAAATGTTGCCCCAAGAAAATTAAAAGCTGCACACAATTGCAAGTGTTAATCCCCATCTTAGATGCTGAAAAGACCCTTGAGTTTCCCTTTGGCAGAGCTTCAGTTTCTAGAGGAGTTTTTGTGTGTGCACAGACCTGTGCCCTGCCTGTACCTGCTCTGCAGGAATGTAAACAAGACAGAGTCGCTGCTCCTTTTAGCAGCTTGATCTCTTGAAATCACACAAGGAGAAACCATAAGTGTTTCTTGTGCCTCTATGCTGTGTGTGCATGTTTTGTGGCAGAGAAAGGAAATTGTGCTCTTTGCAAGTGAGGCTAAGAACAGAGAATAAACTCCTCATGACTCAGAGAAATGAGAAGTAACATAAAGCAAAGGTTAAATCTGCAAAAGTGTCATTCATTCACTGTACAGCAAATGAGGCTGGAGCAATCCCTGAACAAAAGCATCCAAGAAAGATGACGTGACTGCAATCATGTATGTTGGCATTTATCTTGCCTGGTTAAAGCTCTCATGCTCTCCACATTGCACAAGAATTGATATGGAAAGGTCAGATACGTTGCAGAGCTGAGAAGAGAGCAACTCTGGGGCATTTCAGCACGTTGCAAATGCTTACCAGACCAAAAACTGCACAGGGTTCCTGGGGAGCCCAACTCATCAAACTCAATGCTCACTTGATGCTGCCACAGTTGCTGTTTTTTGTTGTTTAAACTGTGTCCTAATGTCCTAAGGAAGGCTGTGAGAGAGGACATCTGTAACCCATTTCTGGTTTTGGTTACTGTCTCATTTTGAAAGACCTCTGATTTCTTTGTGTCTGACCCTCAGTTTCTCCTTATTTAAAGAGATGTCACTGCATATGTGTGTGTGTGTGTCTATCACAAGACTTAAATCATTCATTATAAATAAATTTTATATTTCTTCTTTTCTCCAGAAGAGCTAAAAACTATCTGGAAGAGCTATAAAACTATCAGGTTCTACACTTCTTTGACAGTAGGAATAGTGCAGCTGCCTGCTGCTATTTCACAGCTGCAGATTTCTCTACCATGCCAGTGCTATGGTAAGAATTAAAATGACAGATATAGAGCATCTACGTTTATTTTTTCAAGTCTAACATTGAGTAAATCTGGTACTGACCATTTTATAAGTGCATGAACTCTGTTGACCCTTGCCTGCACCACTTAGGAATGCAGTGTACTTAATTATTATTATTATTATTATTTGGAACAGAGGGTTTGGTCAATGCGTGGTTAGAGAGAAAAGTCATGTGTACATCTGTTGGCATAGAATCCTATTCCTATTTCTTCAAAAACACAAGAACATGATTTCCTCATGGTGGGAATCCTGACATTTTTGGAATTACAGGCAGGGTTAGACCCTGCACTAGGTCAGACTGTGAAATTCAATAGTAAAATTCAATACACATTTAAGTGTTTTCAGGTGTGGGGTCTAAGTCCTCAGTGCACTGTTTTTGAGAGGGCTGGGGAGGAGGAGAAAGCACGTGTGGCTTTGTTTCTTCAGTGCTGCCACATGACAAGAAGTGGCTTAGTTTATCCTGTCAGGTGGAGAGCAGGTGGTGTAAGTTATACAGCAGAACAGCTGATTCCTTGAAATGCGTCTCAAAATTAGTTTAAAAACCCAAGACAAGCGCAGCCTGTGGTTTAATGACAGCTGAGTGAAGGTTTGCATTGTACTGATAACATCCTGTATCTCGTGCTGCTGTGGTGTATGCACACGTACTCCTTCGCAGCCAGTAACTTCTCGACAGATTTTCACACTGCCTGATTTGACTGTTATTTAACAAGTTTATTTTCCTCTTCCTGCCATGGCTTTGTTTTTGTTGCTGTTGCAGTAGTAAAATAGTCCTTGATATTCTCAGAAAGTCTTCATAACACCATTAACGTTTTGATTGATGTTTTACTGGAATTGGTTTAGCTGCATTTTTTTTTTTTTAAATGTCACATCTGTTCTCAAAGTGCGTTTACTTAATTGGTGTACATTGCTGGATTGGATTCAGTGCCTATGCATCTATTAGCAAGGTACAAAGCTGCACAGGTTGTCAGAACATACTTGAGAAAGAAATGGGAGCTCAGCTTCCTATAGCAGAAAGGGGACAAACTCTGCTGGTGTGGGAGGGAGCACAGCAGGGTAATGGCCAGGTCAAATCAAACATACAGGCCCTGCTCAGTGCTGCAAAACATGGGCAGAAGCCAGAGAAGACTTCTTTGCCATAGCAAGAGTCTTTGCAGTGGCAAGTTTTGGAGACCATTTAATCTGAATAAGAATAAAATCAATAATATTGATATCTCCTATAACTTGTCTGGTATCTTCTCATGCCTATCCAATTTCTTATGTAGAGGTAAGCACTAAATATATAAGTTATATATAAAATACACGAGTTATATACAAAACACAATATATTTTATATATATGTTGTATTTATATTGTATATAAATACTATATCCCAGTTTTTCTATAATGCCTTCGTAATATATATCAATTTAGTTAATCAGTGAAATCATACATCATTGCTGTTTCATGGCCTGGGGAATGGAGAAGCAGAAATGAAATGGCTTGATATAGAGGTCAGAGGTTCAGAGGCAAAACCCTGCATAGGATTAAGTTTCATTTGCTGTAGTTCAGTAATCTGTTCACTAGTAATTGTTGCCTTCCTATTTTGCAGTGTGAAGATGTAAAAATAAGGAGCAATGGTATTAAAATACCAGAAATAACTCAAAGAAAAATAATAGACAAATGTAAAAAAAGAAAAAATAAGAAGTAAAATATTTTGTAAGTAGATACACAAAATGATCTACTCAATTGTTACTGTCACTTTCACTATACTTGTTTTTTTTCCTAAAACAATATCTGATCTACATTCCTGTGTGTACTTCCAGTGTTGACAGATTCCTATTTTTCCAATTAAAAAAACACAAACAAAACCAAACAAAAAACCCAAAAAAACAAAAAAAACCCTTGAAATTTTTGAACTAACTTCACTTGCTCTAGAAGAGTGAAAGGAAAACATGAAAATACAGCAGGACTCCTGAAAGGACAGTTGTTTTGGGGGTTTTATTTTCTTTGTTTGTTGTTGTTGTTTTCCTTCCACTTAGTGCACTTTACAAATGTGCTGTAGGCTCAGTTCATAGTAAGAACACATCTTATCTGACAAATAGTATCTGATGCAATATGATTTAAAAGTCTCCCCCATCATGCAGAAATTAAAATCCTCTCTCCAGGGACATTCTTCAAAGCATAAAGCAGAGTCTTTCTCCACATTTAAAGCATTTTGTTGTGTGGGAAATGACAATGAGCCATAAAATCTGGAGGGAAATGATTACTGAACACTAACATATGCCCCAAACACGTGGAGGCTGTCAACTGCACTTCAGGCCGGGGAAATGAGGGTCTTGATCTTGTCTGGGTGGAGGGCAGTTTAAAGAGACGTTGCTAACAGAGTACTTAGGCCCTGAAAGCCTGATTTCAAAATAGCAGCAGCAGCTGCAGCAGCCAACAGCACGAAGGTGCCAGCTTGTTTTGTTTGCAAATGCATGTCTTATTGTTCCTTTACTACCCTGGCATGCTCTTTTCTTAAAAGAGATGAGAATAATTGTCTCTGCCATTATTACTATTATGTATAAAAATGGCATAAAAAGAAGATAAAGGTTGCCTACTCAGGCACTCAGAAGTTAAAAAATAATGGGATTACTGTTGCCTTGACAACATTGCTCCCTCTTTCCCCTGCCCCCAGTTTCATTCTTGGAAATGGCTAAACCACTTTGCTGAAACTCTATCAAATGATTAAATAAAAGATTTGGTTGTGGGGAGACAAAGAGCATCAGAAACTTCCTCTTGCCTTTCCCAGAGCCTGACAAATTTCTAGCCAGCTGAAAAAAAGGGTTTTATGATGAGAAGGACCAGGTATTGCCACATACCTTGATGGCACTTGTGGGTCCACCTGCGTTTTCTTCTTTAGTTTAATTTACTTTACACAGGTCCCTGAAGACCACATTTGATGTGCACCCCTTTGTGCTGTGAGAGATAAGACCATGTAAGCAGTAGCACAGGGACCTCAGTTCCTTTCAGCTAACCAAGGAAGGTGGGCTTCCCACCCTGGTAAAGGGAAGACTAGCTGGGATTGAAGTGGGATGAAGTGATGCTGGAGCCAACTCATGCTTGGGTGACCCAAATTCAACCCAAATTGATGTGCCTGGCAGATGGGAAGAACTCTGCCCCTCTGGAGAGCCTTGGGGGATCTGCAGAGGTCCTGAGCTGGCAGCCCCTATGGGCAGGTGACAGTGCCTGGTGACATCAGGTTCCTCTCTAGCTGAGCTCTGAATGAGGTTGGGCAAGAGACTGACAAATGGCCCTGCCCTGTCACCACTGCTGTCACTGGTGCTGTTATCACCCAGCAAACGGGAGCGTGAAGGCATTTGCATTCTTGCCCTCTCCAAGGCTGGAGAGCAAGTGGCAACAGGAGCTGTGGAGGTATCCGTGTTTGCTCACACCACTTACGTTCTCCTGCAAAGAAGCTCAGTGTTTGGTTTGTAACCAAAGGGTCTTTGTAGATGATTATAAAATATTTTGCCACGGTTCATTTTTCATGCTAATTGAATTTATGGTGAAGTTTCTTTCAAAGAACATGTCAGCACACACTGGCATGGCTGAAACATGAACGAACCACTGGCCTGGTGCAAAGCTCAGAAATACTGTTCTCTCCTGATGTCTGATCTAACAGGGCATCCAAATATGTGAGGTAAAGTAGCATGCACAGGGGCTGGAAGTGAACCAGCAGAACAGCACAGTCTGTGACAAATGATCTGACAGCACCGTGATTGTGGGGTATGACTGTCATTTATTTAAAAACTTATTGCTCTTGGAGGGGGGGAAAGGGAAGGCATAACTAAATTTGCGTTTAATGACACATATTTTAAAACCAAACCAGTTACAGCTGCATTAATTTTTCTTCCTTTTCTTTTGCTTGGAGCATAGTCAGCCCTTGCTTGTTGCTTAGGATTCCTGCTGAACACCTTTCTGACTCAAATCAGAGCCCTCAGGCAGGCAGCTCCTCCGTTGTCTCTGTGCACAACCAGCACCATCAGCGGTGTTTCATCAGCACTGAGGCTGGTCCATCAGGCCTATCAAGTCCTGCTCAGCCATCTGTGCTCAGCTGAGGGGTACCAGTGGTTAGCCCCACAGGTCCTAACCGGTATGTTTGTGAAAATTTCATCTAAAGTCACAAGCAGAGTCATCCAGGACTGACTCATGCGAGGTGTCTGTGTGGCTCATTCCTGCGTTGGGAGTGCTGGGTGATATGGCTGTCTGTGACCTCAGACAGAGGACTAATGCCTTCTGGGTCAAAAGCATCTTCTTCAACTAGTTATTTTGTTAATTTGTCAATCTTAATATCCAGTAATAGGTGTTTTCTTCCTAAAGGAATTGTCTTGTTAATAAATTAATAAATGTCTTGTTTCTGCAGCTCTGATAATTAATAATAATTAATAAATGTCTTGTTTCTGCAGCTCTGAATCAATCCCTTTTTTGTCAGGGAGTTTTTGTCAGTACTAAGTAGCACTTGAGGTTAAAAAAATCTGAAATCCTTGGATCAGTTATGCACAGATGCAAGAGAATCAAATGCTATATTCCCACTGGTGATATCTGTCCTTAATCCCTGCCCTTTTCATGCACTCATGTCAAAAAAAGGACAGTGTTATTCTTTCTAAGCACAGCATGAAAGAGTGCTCTTCTCTGTTCCAAATACCTTATTTTTAAGTATGGAAGCATTAGGAAATGAGCAGTATATTAAGGCTGGATTGCAACTTGTGTAATACAAGGGAGCAACCTCAGCAGAGCAGTCCACATGTAAGCCAGCTAAAGATCTGGCCTATAAACTGATGGTTAATAAATGTGGAATAACAGGTCTAAGAACACCAGACTACCAACAACTGCTATAAAGTAGAACTGGTTGTTCAAAATCCTCCAAATACACTAGTGTGCTGCTTAACATTTTATTGCAGAGATGGATGATTGGTCCTGCTGGCCAAAACCCAATTCTCCCATTCCCAGGGAGAATGATCTGCAGCTGAATTACTTCTGATGTTGGTTTTCCATATTCCTTTCAACACGGTGACCATTTTGAAAGCATAATGCAGTTTGGTCATGCATGACAACAATTTTTGCAGCAGAGTAACACATGTGAAAAATCTAAATCATGCTGGAAATTTGAAAGGAAAATCCATTTGGTTAGGATATATGGTCTGGGAAATGCTCTCTCTGTTGTATTTCACATCAATAAAAGCTTCTCTTGATTTGATTTGTGTGTAGCAAAGCTTCACTGGAGAGATTACAGTAAGTCTTGCTGCCGAATTGAAGCTGAGACATAGCTAGTAGATCTATAAGGGTAGATAAGCATTTTCAACCAAAATAGTGCTGAAGAAAGAGATGGTTTTGCTGAAATGATTTTCCTCAACCATGACTTCTATAAGGGAGAACAACAGTGTAGCATTTAAGGACACTCAGCAGCATGAAATGCCACCACAAAGCAAAACACAGTGTACACTGAAGGGGAGAAATAATGAACAACCTGGTTAAAATTTGAGCAGAAAAACAGGTGTCACATCCTGCTCTACTGAAGTGAAAATGAGAAGAGCTTTGATGCATAGATAGTAAGGAGGGCTTTGGCTTTCTGTCTCACTCAGGCACCAACATTTATATCATAGAGTCAGTCATCCATCCATCATGGTCCAGCGCAGCGCTTTCTTGGGTCCTGGCTCAGGGGAGGGATATGGTGCTCAGAGTCACCCTGCTCCTTCCTGCAGCACTCCAGCTTCCTGTGGGGAATGGGTTGGCAGGAGAGAGATGTCCATCTGTCGCCCTGAAAACTCAGCTTCTGAGCTTTCTGACATAGTTTTCTAAGGACTTTCCCAGGACAGTAACTGTAAACATAGATATGTGTACATTCTTTCTGTTACACATCTTGTGATGGGCATCTCTCATGGCCAGTGCAGTGAGAAAGTGTTATCCTAACCATCCAATCCCTGGCTGTGGCCAAAAGCCTATAAATCCTGGGAGGAAAAATAAACTCTGTCTTCTTTTCACCACACCTCAACCTGTGTCCGTGTGATCTATTCATCTTCAGCGGCAACATCCATCCTCTGACAATCACCAGTATTTCTTCTTCTGGGCAATTTTCCACATCCCACTGGTCTTTCCTTTCCTTTTCTCTTGTTTTTTTCCCACTTTCAGGTTTTGTGATCCCTTTTTCATGGGTAATCCGCTGTCTTATTTTTATCCTGTGATTCTCCAGTCAGGGTTCATGATTCATGTAGGCAAAGGACCTGCTGAGGGGAATGAGCACCAGACAGATGCTGCTGCTGCCCTGTAGGACCTCTGCTCAGGGTGGGTCCCTGTTTTGCTGTTCTTCTCTCTGAATTCATACCTGAGGCTCCCTGCCTGGAAGAGCCCAAGTCTGTTTACTTAACATGGGGATAAAATCATTGATTTGCACTTTTCAATATTGAAGGGATTTGGGAGCAATTGCCCATCTGTTGTTAAGCCTAATGGCAATTCTGTTTCACAGTCTGTTATCATTTGTACCCTAGTTATTATCATAACTGTAGAGGTGACTCTGGCTGGTCTTTGAACTCGCAGCTGTTTGTTACCATTTCCCAGCTAAGAGGCAGCCATATAATCACTCTTAGTGTATCTCTGAGTAAAGTCACACAAACTTACATTGCTGCTGAAGGTTTCTTTTTTTTTATTTTGTCCTCACAGGGGCAAGGAGTGCTCGTACAGTCATGCCTGTCAGCTAGGAGGAAGTAAACACCCTCTGGGAAACAGTTGGGAGCAGATTTTAAGCCTCTTTGCCAACGGCATGGCCGTGTGACTGCTCCATATCCTCATTGTTGCGAGGTCAGAGAGGCTAGATCAGACAACCACTGTCTGCTGCACCTTCCACAGAGTGTGGGAAGTGCTGTAGGCACCACTGCTCACAGTAGGGAGATGCTCTGGAAGGCTGCATCCATGGCTTTGGTCACGGCCACCTTGGGGAGCTGCCACCACCGTTTGGGCTGTGAGGAGCTGGAGCTCTGGCTGGCCCAGGAGCCCGACCTGTGCGCAGCTCAGGGGTACCTGGAGGATCCCCACACACTCCTTGGGAAGACAGGAGCTGTGTGCAGTCAGCAGACCCATGGCTGGAACAGGGTCCCTGTTGCAGTGTGACCCTGAGCAGTGGCACAAAGATGTTTCCTGGCTCGGACTGGCTGTTCCCTTCTTTACAGATTCTGCAAGCAAAGCTCCAAGGTGAGAAACACCATGTCCTGATGGTGGCTGCTGGCCAGAGATATGCATCCCTTGGGAAGGCAGCTAGGATCAGCAGCTAGGATCACCCAACAAGTGTGGTGACACACAAAAAGGGATAACTCCAAATATGAAAAGCAAATATTCATTTAACATAGTTATCTAGGGTCCTGAAGACAGCTGGAATAGTGTGAGCCACTAATTTAGCTGTGAGGCTTATCCTCTTGAAAGTTGTTTCAAGGATTTCTTCTTGAGCAGGTACAATAAAAAGCTTTTAATATGCCCAGACTGGTTTTGCTGCAGTGCCTCCTACCTCCATTTGTCTTTTACTGTCAGCAGCCTTCAGGCACTTAATTCTACTCAGACATCTGATTTCTTTAACAAAAATATGCAAGTATACATCTCATTTACATCTGAGGAACAAACCTTCCTCAACTGTCAACAAAGAAATTATGATAACCTAAAGACAGTATATATTGCATAATTTTCTTTATTGGAATTCAAGTGAAAACTGAAATTCTCACATCAGTTCAAGTAAATCCCTACTTTTGTCACAGGAACCAAAGGTTTGAAGCACATCAAGGCCAACTATGTGCTTATTGACTTCAGAGCACTTTGAATGGGTGCTGCAAATAGCACCATTAGCCCAAGTGGGCCAAACATCTCTTCTGTCTGCATGCCTTCAGCATCCATCTACATTCCTCCGAAGATGCCAGTTTAGCTTTGCTGTCATTTACTTCTGGATGAAGGTGAGATACAAGGTATTTATTTTTAGATATCATATAGCTACATTAATACAAAATATACCTTTCATTTCACACAAATATTCAGAAGAGGAAGTGGAGTACTCTGACAAACACACTGAAGTTTCTTGCCATTTAACTTCTTCTGAGAGAAGAAACAACTAATTTTATTTTTTATTTCATTTAATTGCCATCTGATTTAGTTCTTACCCGTGATAGCTAATTACTTCCAGGTCACAAAATTTATGAATAAAAGATGTTCATGCGCACTGCCTAGGTCAGGTGTCACAACTCAGTGCAGATATCCACGCAGTAAAATTCTTCTGATTTTAATTACTGTATGAATGGATGTGATGATTATGCAAAAAATCAATAAAATACTAACCAGGCAATAAAAGAAAGTAGGTGGGCAAAGATATCAGCAAGGCATATGTCTGTACAACACAAACATCACCCTGCAAACAGGTGGGGCATGCTCATGTTATCACTAGATATTCTATGTCACTGCAACAACCAAAGTCATCAAAGTGTCACCATGCAAAGCTGTTTAATTTTTAAGCAAGAGTAGGTATATTTTCTTTTTAACCCCTTAGTGGCTGACTTTTACTGATTTCTTTCTGGAAACACGCTTTCCAGGCAGGTCAGTAGAGTTTCTTTCTGCCTGAAGTGAAAGATTGAAGTCACTGAAGGCGAACTACCACGATGCACACCAAACCAAACCAAGCCAAACCAAACCAAAGCAAACCAAAGCAAACCAAACCAGAATTTATACTACTTCTCACTGCATTATAGTGTGTTATAAAGGATTCACACTTTTTCCGTTTCTCTTTGGGAATATCAGGAATACCAAGAGAGTGCATGCTCTTGTACTCTCTCCCAGACTGACTGTGCATGGTTCTTATTTAACTTCTTCCAAAATCTATTTGTGGCTACAGAAAGATATATTAAAACTGTGCTTGACTTAGCCAACTAAAATATGCAGTTTCTTCACATGCAGATGTAGAGCAAGCAGTCTTGACCTCTTAGTTACCATCACCATTTGGGTGACTGACAAGCAAAACTTATTCATCAGTGACAAGCCAAACATATTCATCAGCATCCTGTACTCCAGGACTGGGCTCTGCTCACAAGTCAGACTTCTCAGAACAAGGAGGACCTTTTTCTGCCCTCTTAGCACCCTGGGTACAGGCTGTCATGCAAGCCGAGTTACTGGCCTGGAAATATTTCCCCGGTAATATTTTGAGCTTTGGGCCCTTTCCTGTGCTGTGTTTTGCAGAGGAGTGGGGTCTAGAGTGAGACAGCCTTTGTTATTCTCATGTGAGCTCAGCTTTCCTCCCATTTCCCTTTGCAGATCCCTTTGCAGGATATGTTTTTATTGCACCCTTGCTCACTTTGGTTCAAGCAGAGTTATTCATTTCCTGACTGTATGTGACCATATGCGTGGCTGTTGTCAGTGATGTAAATCCTCAGCCTTCAGCTGAACTGAAAATCAGCCTGTGATGTTTGATGTGCTGTGTTAATGGGACACGGCTGCTCTGAGATTTCTGACTTTCACAGAACCAAACGTTTAATCTGTGCCTTTAGGAAATAACAATAACTCATTAAGGCCACGCTCCAGTGTTTCTTTTTAAATACAGATGTTATTAAATGTGGAGCTCTACACTGCTTCTGAAAATACATTTTCTGTTCCTTCTCTGTACAAAACTGAATAATGTATCTCCCTCAGTCTCCTTTTACCCAAGCAGCAAAGGTTGCTCTGATGTCAGCTGCACGGGTGAGATGTAATGTGGATAGCTGTGAAATCCCCTTTGACAGCAACAATCAAAGTGAAAATATCCTTCCAATCCAGAAAAGTCTTTCCTCACATATAGGCTGCTACTATTGTGTAATTGTAAGTGCTAAATCTGAGCACTTCAAACAAATACACGAGAGAGACACAAATTCTTGTCTGGAATCTTTTAAAATTCAGAATATAAAAGATATACCCCCGGGGAGAATGTAACCAAGAGAGATGATAGAAACAGAGTTGCCCTACCAAAGGCCAGTGAAATCCAAAATAAGACAGGTTGTGGAGGCAGGTAGTCTGTAAGTGCCCCTTGTTTCCATCGGTGCCTGGGAGACCTGTAGGGTGCATTTGTGAGGAAGAGGAGTGAATGGAAGAAGAATACTGTTCTTTGAGGAGCTCTCTGGGGGAATCTGGCAGGCACTGCGTTCCCATGAGTCCTTGTCCTGTGATATATGTCAAGAGAGGACACAGAAAGGAAAAGGGAACATGCTGATAATGAGGGAGTTTTTGAAAAATGTTCAGAATGTTACTGTGACTGTTTTTGTGGCATCAAATCTTGTTCTCTTTAAGGTTGTGACAGAGGACAGTTGAGAGGGGGTGGTGGTCCCAGAAACTGAACCCTGGCTATCTGGGGGACAGCCCCAAGAGCTGAGGAACAGTTGGATGTGGGAGGTCTCTCAGTGCCTTACAGGAACCTGGAGCCAAAACTCCCTTTGAATTAAGTCAGATGGTGTGGTGAAGCCAAGAGACTGGTGATCCTACCAAACTTTGTCTTAAAGTACCAGGATACCTTGGTTCTTAACTGCATCTATTTAGCATAAAGCTTCAGGAGTTTCCATCCTGCCTGACCAATCCCTACAAATTAGCTTTTTTGGAACAGGCAACCCTATTGGGCTGTGTAAACAAGCCACATTCAGCTGAATGCAAAGCCCAGCTACAGCTCCAACTTCTGTAAACCATGCAAGGATATAAAGGATGAGTACATCAGTAAGCTCAACCAGAGGCTGATTCATTCATGTATCGATTCATGCATGGTTTATCTTCATGCCTTCCAGAAAGAAAAAAAGTTAAAATGGTTACACTAAGCTATAGAACTTGAAAGTGGTGGCTGAGGGGGAAAAATGATTGTCTGCTGGAAGAGTGGCAGATGAAGCTGTGGTTTGTGTAATAATGCTCTTTAATAATTTGCATCACTTTAAATGCTTCTTAGCTGTGTGTGTGTACAAAGGAGAAAAAAATAATAAGCTTAAAATATAGAGGAAATTCACTCGATATTTTATTGCTTTAATGACGTGTTTTTTCAATGCCTTTCTTCCTCACTGCCTCAAAAAGCAAAACCAGAAAAAAAAGCTTCTTTTATGTTTAAAAAAATATTTGGGTAACAGAAATAATAAAAAAAAAAATCATTCCCATGGTCTGGGAGTATTTCCAAGCACCTTTTATAAAATCCCATTAGAGGTTTTGGATGGACAAGTGGGAAAACCAATGAAAGAGGGTGTTCAATTTTCTTAAGAACAAGAAACAAGAGAAAGCAGAAAGAAAATATATCTATCCCTTGAAATCTTCATCCAATCAGGGTGCAGGAACGACATACAATTTTCATTCAGTGTGTGGGCGAGTAAACCATAATTCTTCACTCCCATTGTCTTTGATGATTAAATGTAGCTATAGGAAGGCTTTTTCTTTTTCTTTTTTTTTTACTCATGAGAAGCTTTTAAGAAACAAAACATCACATGGACAGACAACATACAGGCAGTTTCTTGTATCATGAACTGTTTATCTGTAAGCTTGAACACAAATCCAACCTACATAAAAGCAAACCACGTAATGTATCTGCTGCTGATTCTTTCAGCTTTTGTTTTACTTAGCTGATGCAGACACCAAGCACATGGTATGCAGCTTGTTTTTAAGGATGCCTTAGTCATCTGCCATTTTTGCACTTTTTCCATTGGCTACTGCTAAAGGCAAGGTTGTACATAAAAAATCTGTAGTGGTTGTACATAAAAAAATATAACTTCAGTATAATACTGTGAAAAGGTATTCTTTTATCTAGCTTCATCTTTGCCACCCCCGTGTCATTAAGTTTTTTAACTTGGCTGAAAGATTTAAGTTCATCATTACAAATATCTACTTTCATGTACACAGTTTTCAATTCATAGGTTGACTCTCAGCGTAGCTCTGTTTATTCCGGGAATAATCTGGAGTTATTTTAGCCCAGAATGGCTAGGTGTAATGTTAAACAACTGCTCAATTTGTGATTAATTTGTGAAGTTTTACTGACAAAACTGAATAATGGATGAAATTTATTTCCAAAGGAAGAAAAGGAGTAAAATCAGGTTTAAAATAGGAAAATATATCACTCAGCTCACCCCCCCCCCCTTTTTTTTTCCTTTTATTTTTTTCTTTTTTTATCTAATAAAAGATGAGAAAATACTGCTGCTTGATTGGAAAGGACCTCCCAGTCCTTGCTGCCCTGAGGAACAAAGCATTCTCACAAGCATTGTCTTTGCCAATGTTTGAAATGGAGGTCCCTCATGCAAGTTAAGTATAATTTTTTTTCTTAAAAGCCCAGAACAGCTTTTCAAAATGCCAGCTGTCCACTCTGAATGCACATACAGATTTTTGATAGACAAGGAACACAACGTGTCTTTTCACTTAACCTAGCAAATGTGTATAAACAGACTATGTGTCTAGAGTGGTTCAGTGTTACCACTCTTGTGAATGGTAAAAGCGACACAATGGCAACATTTCCCTTCTCAGCAGCGTGGCTTCCAGCTGTAGGTGTCTGTAAACACTCTTGAAAATCATCACTGTATTTTTAATGATACAATGAAATATATCAAGCTCCCAAAACATGAGATAAAGTCAATTTAGAATATCCCCAATTAGCCTTTTCCCCTCAACTTACAGAAGAAAAAAAATCAATTCAATCCGGTAGTTAGTGGTTTTGCAAATTTCTCATAATTAGAGAGGGAAAAGAAAATGCCTGAAGAGCAAAAAATCTGAACACCAAACCTTTGATCCTGCATTTGATCCTGATAAAAGCTGTGCAATTAACAGTGGTTTTGATACAAAGGGAAGAGCCACAGGAAGAAAGGATGGAACACTGCACAAAGAAGTGATCGGGTAAGACGGAAGAAATGGTGTTTCAATCATTTACAGAGTCACACAAATCTTTCCTCAAGAGTAAACAAAGTGCATGAAAAAAAAAGAGAAATAAAGGAGAGCAGCATCAAACAAACACAAGAACACTTCTAAACAATTCCCTCCAGGTTATCTCGCCAGAGGCAAAATTTAACACCATCACATCTGGGAGGCTGTGCTCAAACAAGGAGCTTCCCAGTGTGTAGGAACCATTATAGGGATGTCAATATCACTTCAAGCTGTTTTCTTGGCTTCATGTGAGAGGTTAGTTAGAGCCCAAGAGAGTATTTGATGGCTATTTTGACAACGTACATCCCCACAGCCAAGAAGGTTTTTGGTCTGCCAGACCCAGCACAACCCTAGATGCTTGAAATATATCCACAAACTTTCATGTGGGGATACCTTTACCAAAATGGTCCCGTTAAAAGTACTTCTTGTGAAAAAAAGATGTGTCTGAGGTGGCACAGAGCGAGAGGAGGAGAGCCGGCACCAGCTTTTCATGACTCATGTGGGTAATGGGTAGACAGACCTTTGTGCTGAGGCTGCTTTTGGCTGGCAGAGATCCTTCCCTTAGCTGACGGCATAACTCAGTCTGTCGCATTTCTGATGCCAAGATGCCAACATCTTTCTTCCACAGCTTACCAGCAATGGCTTTGTGATCCCCTCTGCACTACTGTGAAACCCATGAATCCTGCAGTTAAAGATTTTTCTGTCAGTTTTCTTCTACTACTGAAATGACGATTGGCTTTTCTGGCAGATGTAATGGGATCCATGGAGTGGGAGGGAAGAGACTCCAGTTTTCCAGAGGCAAGTTAGGGTGTCAAGAGATGAGAATCTGCAGATGAACCAGAGCTGTTCAAAACACATTTGGGTATCTATGTACAGTTCAGATAAAGGATTGAAGTGTGCCTCCTGTGGCACCATGCTGGTGAAACCATAGTGGCTCAAGGTTACCAGGACTTTTTTATGCATTTTTCACATTTAAAAAAAGATGAAGCAGATGACATTAGAAATTTCCCATGTGTTTAATCATAATTCTGAACTTCCTGGCTTTAAAAATTCTTTTTTGAAGAGCTGGACCAATTTGAAGTAGGCTTTTTGCCACTGTGTTACTTCTTTGTGCTGTCTAGTGCATTACAGCTTAATGGAATTTGTTACCTACAATATTAATCATTGTACAGAATCTAAAATAACATTTGGGGGGTCTTTGTGGGGTTTTTTTTATTGTTTGTTTTTTTTTTTAATTGGTTTAGTCAATATATTTTTTGTTTGTTTTTTTTCCCAAAATCTGTTTAATTGAAATTTAAGTTTTAACTCTAAAGAAAATTAAAAGTGCATTTTCCAGTTGCAAGAGATTCAATGAACTTTTCTTGGTTTACCCATCAGGCCCACTGTACTACTTCTTAAAAGAGACAATATAGAAGCTGGATAAAGCTTTCGAGGAAAGCTTCAACAAACCATGGAATGGTTCTCAGCTTTCTGAAAAGTGAATACTTTGAGTTGAGGAAGTGACTGAATCAGACATAGATTTACCAGAGGAATGAGCATATCTTGGCTACAGCTGGAGAGGCTGTGCATGATAAAGTGTTCAAAAATCATGTGGATGTGGCACCTGGGGACATGGTTGAGTGATAACATGATGGTGATGGGTAAACTGTTGGACTTGATGACCTTAGAGGTCTTTTCCACCCTTAACAGTTCCATTCTTTGATTCCATGTAGTAGCACTTTCCTACATCAACTCTACTTGCTGTGGCACCTGTGAGTGGTGGCAGAGACCCTCTGGTGCCCTGAATCTGACCATAATCTCAGTTACCATCTCTGTTCCTAGGAACACGGACTGCACTGGCTGCTGCTGTGTTCTTGGCTATTGACCAGTCTACGTTTGGTGCATCTTTTGAATGGTTTAGGCTTTCTGTAGTTCGGTCAGACAAGCAGCATTGTCTGAAATGAAAAAGAAAACAATGTTTTAATTGCAAGCTGTGGTCACTGCCAGCAGGATCCTGTGCATTGTTTGGAGGCAAGTGATGCAGCCTGGGAATAACATATGCTGTCCTTTCTGTTCATCACCTGCAGAGTTTATTTTCTTAATTAGGCCTGAAGTTTCATAGCATGGAGATAAATCAATGGCAACAAAACCAACAGTTAGGAACTGTTTGGTTTTACCTTTTCCCCCTGCTTGTGTTTATTTAGCTGATAGACAATGAATGGCATAAAGCAACAAAACAGGGAGGGAGCAGTTAGCAGGAAAAGTTAAAAGCCTGCTGTCTACTTCCCCTGCATTTGGTACCAAAACCAGTGAGTGCAGGGTCTAGTTGGGTGTAAACTGAGATGCTATGTCATAGCAGAAGGATATATTTTATATCTTGTTAATATATATAGACAAGAAGGTGCAAAGAAAGTCTCTTCACCTTTGGAGAAAATTGTATAGAAATGGGAAATCAGTGAAGAGGGTAGGGTGTGATCCCATTTCACATGTGAATTCTTGGCATGCTTTGGAAGGGAAATCTACAAAGATGAACTTTATTTATGGACTAATGGAGAAAAAAGAACCTTACCTAGGGGCAGTCTGAAGAGGTTCTTAATTTGGGTGCTCTGAATCTTGCACAGGGGAAGTCAGTCTCCCCACTGGCAAAGGAGAAAGCCTATCAGCACTAGTGCCCTGTGCCTGAAGCCAGCCTTTGGGAAGACAGCCTGTATTTCAGAGCATATGCACACTCAACACAGTAGCTGGTGCTTGTGTCAAAGCCTGTACAGTTTGCTGTGCATTTCATCAGCATTTACATTTAAGGTATGTAAATAATGTTGTCAGAACAATGAACCAATAATAACGCTTCCTAGAAATACAGTGGAGAACACGATTCTGGCATAACCCTTTATTTTTAAGTTTGGAGAGTGAGATTTTATTTTCTTTTCTATTTTAAACTAGCTTCCAAACAGTAACTCGTGCCAGGAAAAACAGAGCCATTCTCTCAATGACAACAATGCTCATTGTGTTTTCTGTAACAGATGCCAGGTTTTTATCACCAGGCCAGACATTAACCTCCTTGGTATCATTCTGAAAGGAAGCATCCGTGCACCCCACTGACTCCTATTCCCTATGGGCTTTCACTGTGCCTCCTACCTTTAAAGCTTCATGCGTATTTCCTTGTCCAATACATCAAGAAGGTCTGCAGAACTGACCTTATTTTTTTTTCCTCTCCTTTTAAAAGGTAGAATTGGTGTTTTCTGGTTTCCCATCAAACCTGTTTAATAAAAAGGACCAGAACTATATCTTGGGAAATTTTTTTCTGGTTTTTTTTTTCAGTTTCCCTTTCTAAGCGAAAGGAAATAATTTGGATAACCAAGCTTTAAAAAGCTTTCTTTTTGTTGGACAAATATCACCAGACCTTGTCCACAAAGCACAATGTTTTTACACAGAAATATCTATTCAAGCGATATCTCTTCCAGTTAATGGATTTCAACATGTGGAAATCTGAGACCAGCAATTATGTATTTATGGTGTGGGAAGACTCACTGGAAGCGCTCCTGACATCCCTTCAGTGTTTCAGATACTGCAGTCACACAGTCTCTCCGAGATGTGCAAGGAAAGTATCTGCTGATAATTCCCTGAGCACCAGAGTGAAGGAGAGAGGCTGATCCTCCAGCTGCCAATGGTTTCCCAGTAACATGGATATCCTCCACTGACTGCAAATTTCCCTGTCTACTTTGCAGTAGTGCTTATACCAATTCTGAAAATATTGCAATGAGCAGCTCATGCAGCTACTACTGCTTCTCTGAGTGGGATTATGTCGCGTTTTTTAGCCCAGCTGGAAGTGAAAAGCCATGCAGCCTTCTGACATGTAAAACTGCCAGTCAACACTGCTAATTCAAGAGAAACTTGTGTAAGACTGTGGTCAGGTATAGTTACAAAGAGCAAACTGCTGTTAGTTACTGTTGTTACCGTGTCCTCATATAGTGCTTTCATTTCAGTTGCAAAAAGATAGATCAGACCTATCTGGGTTATTGGTGGTGAAAGATCTAACATCATGGTTTCTGAATAGAATTATTTAATTATACAGCTTTATTATTTTGAGGAATAAAGAGGTAAAAATTGATGCCATGGAGGCACACTAAAAGTTTTATATTATGGAGATAGTAGAGGACAGCCAGAATCTCATCCTGCGCTACTTGTGCAGAAACCAGAAATACATAGAAAAGAAAAATGGTTGAAACCGAAACATGCTCATTTAGATTCACAGGAACAAAACCAAATGCAACATGTTAGCCCTGGGAACTAACAACCACAGGGTATTACTGAGAAGAAGTAATCAGTAGGATTCCAAAAAGAAGACTCAGGAATTAAAATATCATTTGCAGTCGCACTGGGTAGGATAACAATTATCTGTCCTCATACTTCAATATATGCTAGCTGATTATCAACTGGAAATATTTTAAACTTTCCCTCAAGCAGTACTATTACACAAGTGTCAAGTACACTATAGGGAATTTAATGTTTTCCTCTGGAACATCTGCCATAGAGCATTGCCTGAGAAAGGATATGGAACTAGGAAGATCACCAGACTATTACAATGGTAATAAGTCCCAAAATAATTCTAGCATGATTATGTGTACTACTGCTTTGCAAACACTTGGAATGAGATGGGCCAGATATGGATATGGATGTTCACTGTGGTGTGGATGTTTAAAAGAGCTCAAGAGGTTCCTTTGGTGGAATATATTTGATTTCATTTTTATTTTCCTTTTTAAAAAAAAATTAATTAAAGGTATTTTGAGCTTTTTTCAGGCATACAAAGGGACATTAATAGGCCTGGTTAATATAAAAGTTCAGATATGCTATCTTAGCTGTCCTTATCTTAAGGAGAAGAAGGAAAGATTTAAAAAATGAATAATTAAATGAGCATTAAAATAATATAGCTGCTGATTTTCCATAATTCTAGTGATATTGTTACTATTGCTCATAATAGTTCTACTTAGACAGATTGATAGTAGCTTTTATCATCTTTCTAAGTGTCCTATCAAATTCTGGTGTGTGCAGCAGAGCTGATAAGAGATGACAAATGCCACCCCTGGGATCTCCATATATTATGTTTATGCATGGCTGTTCACTGACAGCCAGTCACAGAGAGCAGAGTTTTATTGTTCTGGTGGGGCAGCTGCTATTCTTCTTCCTCCAGCAGAGTAGAGAAGGATGCACCTGCCATAGTGTGAGAGATTGAAATTTAATTTCTTGCAATATTAAAACTGCATTGGTGTGCAAAGAGGCCATCATCAGGGGCTCCAGAGGCCAATGAAAGAGAAAAAGGAGGGAACAGATGCCTCCTGGTGAGAGAGGCGTATTTCAAGTGCTACTTCCTGGCTTGGCAACGGTGCTGAGCAAGAAAGATCTGCCACACCTTTTCTTCCCACCCTAAACCTCTTCTGATATTCAGCCTTGTTTACTCTCACTCCTCTACCTAAGGAACAGAAAGAAATTATGATTTTTACACTTTTTGCTCCTGTCCGTACTATGGCTCCAGGTTGCCTTCTGTTACCCAGATCTTTTGCTTGCATGGGACTTTGAGAAGAGCTGGGACCACTGATCTTTTGTCAACATCTATCAATATCTGTCTTTTCACTTCTTCATTCTTCCAGCCTCTCTTGTTCATTTTCTTTTCTTGCCTTTCTCTTTTAGAGTATTATTTTTGCACAGATGCAATAAAGAAATCATCGAAATATGACTCTATCCTCAAGGCTCAGCAGCCATGAGACAAACAAAAAGAACCCGAAGCATATTTGTTAGAAAACAAAACAAAAACCCCAAACCAAACCCAAATTCATGTAACGGCCAATGACTGCTCGATGAATGTCAATTCATGCAGTGACAACTTAGGTTCCACTTTCCTACTATGCTTGTGCTGACTTTATGGATAATCATATATTTAAGCAGATTCATAAATGAACTACAAAGACGTTTCAGGAAAATTAATAAAGCAACAATTTAAAACCAAGCTTGTAGTGGGTGTAAGACATTTAGCAGAAAGGTAGTATGTGCACTACGCTGAAGAACTTTACTCATTTAATTGGTTAAAAAAGAAGAAGCTGGACTGTCTCTATATTTAAAATAAAGAAATGGTCAGGTAAGATAGTGTGGTTGGCTTCTTGTGAATGTTATGAGCTAAAATTATATTGCACACTGGTGCAAGTCTGAGTCCTTGCTTGCTTATATGTAAGCAAGGCTGGTTTCCATTTTTCTTTTTTCTTTTTACTTTATTACAAAGTAGATGATTACTTCTATCTATAATCTGGACTGTGATTATTTGTCAGTAACATTTTTAAGCTGTGAACAGCTGTACATAATTGTGATGGGTATGCCAGATGAATTGCACTACCTAGAAACTGTTTTCATGTACAGTCATTTGCTTAACCCCAACTAACAATGAGCACCACACAGCCTCTCACTCACTCTTCCCTCAGTGGGATGGGGTGGAAAATCAGAAAAGTAAGTGAGAAAACTCATGAGTTGAGATAAAGATGGTTTAATAGGTTTAATAATCCACACATGCAAGACAAGCAAAATAAGAAATTCATTCACCACCTCCCAGAGGCAGGCAGGTGTTCAGCCACTTGCAGGAAGGCAGGGCTTCATCACATATCCTGAACAGTGACATGTTGCCCAGATAAATCTTTGGAAAAGGGGAGGACTGACACGACATTTTAAGCACTGAATATGTTTTAGAGAGGGGCTGAAGAGTAGCATTTGAAGGTGAATATTTTCCCTCCAAGGAGAACTTCCTAACTGCTGGGATAGAGAAGCTCAAGGGACTGAAAAATTCTAAAAATATATGATGGGATGTTTCTCTTCCTAGAAAATTGGGCAACTCATTAAGTGATGAGTTCTCTAGAGTATGTAAATACTGAGTTGCTGCTCAATAGGTTTCAGGGCAGATTTTCCTTTGCCGTTTCAGCTGTACCATTTCATTACTGTGATGTTTGAGATATAAGTGCTTGGCCCTCACCAAGTTGATAGTGGCAGCCTAAATTAGACATCTGGCTATTTTATATTGATATCAGGGATCTGTGCAGGGAGAAAGGCACCTCCAAGGGCTGATTCAGTGCCTTGAGGCAAGTACTATTTACCTACTGCTCTGGGAAACTTCATCTTGCACACCAAGCTGCCTCTCATCCCGTTGGAAACTCGGTGTGCAATGGTGTGACCGAATGAGTGAGTGACTGACAAGCCCACAGCTTTTGCATCAGTTTATTCAGGGAAAAGCTATAGTAGCATGTGTGAGGAGTGGAGGCCTTGCAGGCTGGCCTTCACGACAAGACTGCCAGTTTCTGGAGCTGTTTTTTTTCTAATAGAGCCTACTTAGTCATATATCTTACATATATTTTATCTCCCTCATCATCCCTTAAACAGAGCATGGGGACATAGGAATTGTGCTGCTGCTGTAGGCAAACCTGGTTCCCCCAGCACTCAGAGGTGTCATCTTTGTTCACACTTTCCCCACCTCCACCCATTGGGCAATCCTCCAAATGAACAGATAAAGACATTCAGAATATGAATGATAAATCATGCTGGAAACCAGCAAGGTTCCTAATATTCTGTTGAGACTTGTGGAACTGAGGCTCAGCAACAGGTGATCAGTGACAAAAAACAGGTCAACTCTTTTTGAGATGCAGGTTATCTAGTCAGGTAAGATGAAGAATTAAAATCACTCTATTTCCCCCTTCTCTCTCAGCATTATGAACAGCCTCAGGCTTTTCTTTCTGCCTAGAGCTACCCCAGGGTGCAACACTCTGGGATGTCACAAATACCTGCATCTCTTGAAAATCTTTGTAATTTCAGAGTCTTCTGGGGTAATGTCATTGTAAATAGATGATCTCATTCTGAAAAAAAGGACATCAGAGTTTTTCTGAGAATATGGAATTTACATATATATTGTCTTAAAGTGAATGAAAATTGCCCATGGTTGTGGGAAGGATGTTCAGCTGATCTTCTGGTTACAAATTTGATTTTCAGTTGTGTTTTGCAACTGTGCCTTTTCTTTTATTTATTTCCTATGAATATGGAGCAGTACCTTGAAATTAAGTAAGATATTTCTAATGTCTCCAAGATCAGCATGTATGCATTTAAACTTTTTTTTCATGAATCAAAGCTAACTGCTGGAAGAACTCTGCTATCTCTTTCCACAGTGGTAGGTTTTCTCTCATAATGGAGTTGTTCCCTTTGGCTTACATTAGATAAATGCATATAAACATCAGTCAAAAGAAGTTCATACAAGAAATACAAGACACACAAACACGTAGACTTTTTCATTTGCCTTTATCAGAAAAGAAGGTTTTAATACTAGAGAAAAAGCACTTTGGAATGTTACCTAAGCCAGATAAAATATTTTATCTGAACTCTGCTATGGAGAAATACCTTAGGAAACAAAAGGTGGCAGCTGAATGGTAAAGTGTATAATAATAGGTTTGTTGGATTTGGATGGCATATTTAAACTACGCCTTGACTACAAACAGCATCCTGGTTTGGGGGGAGATATGACTGGAAAAGTTTGTTTGAAAAAAGATACAATTCACCACTTTCTGAAAACAAAGAAACTTTCCAGTTTTTCATAGGACTATTTCCAGCCCCTGAGTGCTGAGCAGCCAAGAGCTGTCAGAGGGCACGCTGGCTGAAGTGGAGATGTACAGCTGGGGGAGTGGGCTGCTGTCACTGACCTCTGCATTGGCTTCTCTGCTTCAAAGAGGCCCAAGTTAGCCCTGCTGTTTGCAAGCAGAAAAATGCTACACACAAAGGAACTTTCAAGTCAGTGTGGGAGAAAGGTACAGGGCAGCTTCAAGTCACTTCTGGGCCATTCTCTGGTGCACTCACAGCTGGCATGTGCTGTATGGTGCTCTGCTGTGCTGGCAGCACTGGCTTCCAGTCCCAGTCACTTTTTGGAAGCTCATCAGCCTCCATGACTTCTAGAGCAGGGAAATGCTACAACATCCAGAAAGATACAGATACTGCTTTTTAAGAAATGTGGTAATGTTAAATGAATAAACAGAAAAAGAATGGGTTTTCCACTGAATAGAACTTGTCTTTGAAGGAAATATTTTTCTGACAAAATAAATGTGTTGAACAAAATGAGCAAAAGTAACAGGAACATGGAATCCTTAAAATCAATATCATTTTACTATGAGTATTCATAGTTTGAAATCAAAACAGTTTCTATTAAAATACAGTTACCTTCTGAGAACACTTTCAGAATTTCTTGACAACATGCAGTGTCCCTAAAATGATATTAAAAAAAAAAAAAAAAGGTGATTTTAATTCAGTAGAAATGTTTGTAGAGTGAAAACATGTTCTGCTGATCAGATGCTGATCTGCACCTGTAGCTGCCATAAAGCCCCTCTCATTTCTGTGAGCTCTCTGCATTAATGTAGCCTTTTTGGAAATCCCAGGGAAGCAATATATGTTCCTTCAGAGAAACACTATTTTTTTCAAAGACACTCTTAGAAGAGAGGAACTTGAATGTCTAGACTTGTAGCCTGTACTTACAAACTCAAATACATTTCACCAACTAGCAAACAAGTTATATTTCTGCAGCTTTAGCTTTGTTTGTCTTACATCTGAAACCCCAAATCACTTCTATGTTTTTGTGTGATATAAAAGTAATTTCACAGGACGTCTGTGTTTTAATTTTCTGTTGACTACAAGTAAATAACCAGCTAATTCTGAAAAGATAGGACTTCAAAACATGAGTGTTTACAACAGGAAATCTTATAGTAACTTAATTTTAAAGCGCAAGTAATTTATAAAATTGAAAAACATGAAAAATAAGAACTTTTTAAGGAAACTGGAATAGAGGACATTTTTTATTTTTATCATGGAATTTCAGAAATACAATAGACCTGAAGAAACTTTGATCTTCAAAAATCTAATAATTATTTATCATTTGTCTACCATCTTCAGGTCTGCTGATACAGACAATGCTACTGTGTTTTGTCTGGAGAAGAGTGGAGTCACTAAGAGCAGGATCAAGAGCGGCTGTAAGAGGGTGAGGTAATGCCAGGTATTATTTCTGAGCCCACATATTCCAATCACTCCATTGCCATCTCTGATGAATCACCCTTCACTACCTTTTTCTTTGCATTAAACAATAACAAATGTCTTAAAATGTACCTTGTACTTCAAGTTGAGTACTACTTCAACACTGTTGTTTCTATGGAGACAGGATGATTAGCTCATTGCATTTACTTACTGCTGTGACTTTGTTTTTTCACTTTTGAAACACCCCAAATATTTGATAGTTTCCCAGATAAAAAAAAAAATTTCTATTCTAAAAAATTCATTTTACAGATTTTCCTGCAATTTCTGTTTGAGCTAAAGCATCCCTTGTGAAAAAGGCATCCAAGTTAAATTAGATTGTAAGTGATAGCGAATGTGCCAAAATATTAGGGAAACAGTTGCAATGTTTGACTGTGGTCACTAGCATCATATTTATTTTCATTTCCCAGCTAAGACTAGTTCAAAATTTGCCTTTAACAGTTTTCTGGACCCATACCTGCTCTCCTCATATTGCATTATATAGCAAATAATGTCCCTGGGGACATTTTCAGCCAGTTATCTAACTCCCCTAGGGCAAATTTCATCCGAGTTTGTTGATCTAAAGCGATTCAACTTGTTTAAATACTCCTCTCTACTCTTCATTCCCTGTTCTAACCTGAGATCTCATTCCTGTGTTACTGAGGTTAAAGATGATGTCTGCATGATTGTCATTTACCTTCTTATTGATGAAGGGATTAAACTTTTCAGTTTTCTTAACTTATCTGTCACCTTTTAGTCTTCTTACTCCTGATCTCGTTACTGAATGACTATGACTCACATCTCTCTGTTCATCCTTTACAGCTCTTGCTTCTCTTGTCCCCACATGCCTGTGCTGCTCTTTCATATTCATCCTTGTTACTCTGGTTAGTTTCCACTTTCTTATTGTGATACTCATAGGTCTGAGATTATTGAAAAAACTGTGATTTTAACCAGCAGGTCTCATCTAGGCTTGTCATTCTCTCTCCATACTGAGATAGCTCATGCCCAAGTCCCTCCTGTTCAGGAAAGTGATGCTTCTTCTGATGTATTGTTGTTGTTTGGTTGTGGTTTGTTGTTGTTTCTTGTCTCTTTGGTGGTTTTATCTTCCAGTCTCTGAATGTATGAAGACTGTGTCTTTAATTTCATTGGCATTTTTCTACTCCCCTTATTTTCTAAAGATCATGAACCTAACAATTTCACAGTGATTTTCACCTAATTTGCCTACGTTTTAGTCTCATCTATGCCATCCTTCCTTTCCTTGAATTCTTCCTTCTTGCTGCTTCCAGCACATCCAGAATTACCACTTTTCCATATCATGCTGATTTATTTTTCCAATGACAGAGTGGGTGACTAAAATCCCCCAAGCAGACCCTGTATTTTGGATGGGCTGCTTACATAAAGCTTCATCCTCTTGATAGGTATTTGTGGTGATCTGCCTCCTCCTTCACTGCCTCACTCCCCCGCATTTGTTCCCCTTTCCATTGCTAGCCTCTTTTCATCAGGTTAATGTGGTGATTTTAAATCACCCTTCCCTATTTCCTCCACATTGTCTTTAATTGATATTCCTTCTAGTAATTTTTTAGCATATTAATATACCCCAGTAAGTCTTTATTATATCAGGAAAAAAATGCATTTTTATCATGTTGTGAGAGTATAACTTTTCTTTTTTTTGCAGTGCCTCTACACACACAAAGTTTTCAGCCAATAGAGGCACTACACTTTCTTTGTTCCTCTTCTGATCCTGTTATCCAAAGTGACCAGTGGGTTCTTAGAAGTATTGCTCAGTTTATCCTAAAGCAATCCCAGTAAGGTGAGCAAAGCCTATGTAAAATGATACATTCCCTGCTTTTCCAGGTTAGACTGTATTGCTACCACTACGAGGTAGAATATCATATTGAGGAAATCAAGGTTTATTGAGATACCAATTTTTCACCATACACTAAATTTTGGAGCACATTTTTTTTTTCTGATCCTTTACCTGTGACTGAAAGGATTATGAGGGCAGATCATAAAGGTAATTTCTCTAACAGGATCTCTTTTGGCTCCTTTCATTATCTCCATGTGGCTAAAATGCATGGGATAGTTAACACATGAGATCATTTTTACAGGTCACAGAATAAGTTCCTCAAATGTTTTTCTTTCAATTGTGAAAGAGTAAGAAAAATAATGTGATGGGCAGCACTTTTAGGTGTGAAGTATGGTTCTCAATTCTGTATACAGTTCATGGTGTCACACATCAAACCATTCTAGCATTATTGTTGGTATCAGTTCATAAGAAATAGTTGCTTAGCATGCTAAAAATTATGAAATGTGTTTAAAAAAACTATTAGAAACAGGTGTGAGATCAAAGCCGAACTTGTACTTTGTCACTTGCTCTCTCATTTTGTCTTCCCTGTTTTTTCACAGGATCTTTTTTTCATAGCCACTCTCACAGCTCACAATTGTGATCTGTTTAGACCAAAAACTTTTTGTTCTTATTTGTTCAATATTTGAGGAGAAAACAAACAAAAGAAAAGAAACAAGCTCTGGTCCCAACTGGAGTCATTTGCAACTACTGTAATGTAAATAATATGTAGCCCAGACATACAATGAACCGAGGGACTGCCAGTACTTTCTGGGCCCACACACTTGGAAGGGGGTGGAGGGAGCAGGAAATGATTAGCAGAGGGGAAAGGCAGAGTTCCACCAGGCAAAGCTGAGGAGGCTCTGCAGTTTCAAGAGCTGCCAGCCCTGCTCAGGGCTGTCTTTGTGCACGTTAAGATGTGGAAGCTGCTTGAGGTCAGCCAACAGGGCTGTTTCCACCCTCACTAAAATTCTGTCTTATTGGCTTGAAAGCCCTCACAGGTTAACAATAAATAACAAGGATGTAGTGAAGAAAGCAGGTAAAGGCTTGTTTTGAATTTAGAGGTTGCCAATAGCACTAGCTGTGTTAGTACCAAAGAAAAAAAAAATCATCATAAATGTCTAAAGCACCTCAGAGTCACTAGAAGAATGAAAAATAATTTTTTTGGGCTCTCTGCTTGTTTTCATTCACATCTACGAGCTTGCACACATACACTAAACCCAGTTGTGCTCTCTGTAAATTTAAAGTAAAAATCATTTTATTGAGTCATCAGCTGGAAGAGGTATGAGCTCTATCAGTCAGTAGGAGCACAACAGATTTTCCACAGGATTCTTTGAAAGTCTCCTTCGTCTGGGCTGAGCCATCACATCTGGCATAAACTTACTTCTGCTGACTCCAAGACCCACATCCAGGACATGAATATTCATCATGTTACTCATGCTGCGTTCCTTTCCCTCTGATGTGTTTAACTCCCAGCACCAGGGAGACACTCAAGAACAGCTGTGGAGATTTTGCCAGGTTTTACTATTCAGGCTAAGCAGGAAATAATTTTCACATGCCACGAAACTTTCCAGTACAAGGGGGTTCTTTACTTTCTTTTTTATTTTATTTTTTTTCTATCATGCTTTAGTAAAAAATCTTGACTAAATGCAGGTTTTCAGTGAAAAAAACAAAAAATTCCCCTTACCCACCTTAAACTAAATCAAACCAAGAAAAGAATCCTCAAATCAAGAAGAAAGGCACATTTTCCATGATTCAGGCTGCAGATAAAAACTGGGATGCCCTGACACCAAGTTGTCTTTTATTTCAGCAAAAAATTATTTCAGTCTGTCTCGTCCTTCATTCCCCACTTGAAATTTCAGCTTGAATCTAAGAGTTTGTCTTCCTGGTAAAGCTTCACTGAATTGGCTCTTGAATTTTCTGATTCTAAAAAGTATAAAATTTTTACATAAAGAAACACATTCCTACTTAGCTTTACTTCTAGTATTGCTTGAGGTCCTTTAAGAACATGTAAGAAAATTTGTTCAAGAGCTGCACATCTTGCAATTCAATGATTCATATGACTTCTACAGGCTCTTTGTAAGATCATAGAATCAAGGCTTGGGCTGGAAAGAACGTTAAAGATCCATCACCCCTGACATGGGCAGTGACACCTGCCATTAGACCCGGTTGCTCAAAATCCCATCCAGCCTGATCTCAAACATTCGTTCCCAGGAATGGAGCATCCACAGCTTCTCTGGCCAACCTGTTCCAGTGCCTCATTACTCTCACAGTGGAGAATTTCTTCCAAATTTAAACCTGTTGTCTTTCAACTTGAAGCTATTCCCTCTGTAGTCCTGTCACTACATGTTCTTTAATAAAAACTCCTCCATCTTTCTTCTAGGCTCTCTTCAGGTACTGGAGTGACACAATTTGTCACCCCAGAGCCTTCTCTTTTCCAGGCTGAACAATCTCAGTTCTCTTAGTCTTTCCTCACAGAAGAGCCCCAGCAGGTCCATGTCCTTCCTGTGCTGGGACCCCAGAGCTGATGCAGCCCTGCAGGTGGGGTGTGAGCAGAGCAGAGGGGCAGAATCCCCTCCCTGGCCCTGCTGCCCACGCTGCTTTGGATGCAGCCCAGGACATGTTTGGTGTTCTGGGCTGGGAGTGCCCATGGCTGGCTCGTGTCCAGCCTCTCACCCACCTGCACCCCAAGTCCTTCTCCCAGGGCTGCTCTCCATCTGTTCATCCCCCAGCCTGGATTGGTACCAGGGGTTGCCCTGACCCAGGTGCAGCACCTTGCACTTGGTCTTGTGTAACCTCATGAGATTCCCACAGACCCATTTCTCCATCTTGTCCAGGTCCCTCTGGTGGCATCCTATCCTTCAGGTGTGTCAACCACACCACTCAGCTTGGTGTCATCAGCAAATCTGCTGATGAAAAAGGGTGCTGTTCTATTCCCACAGCTGGGGCTTACAACAAGAGGGAGAAAGATGAGAACAGTTGCCTCCTTCTGGGCAATTGAAGGACCTGTGGGATCCCCATTAAACACCCTTTGTGGCTGGAAGCAGGACATAGGGTGCTGTGCAAGCTCCGCTTGCTGCATGAGCACCACCTGCGAGCTCTAACATAACCAGAAGACCTGGCCATCAGCCTTAACAAAGACAGGAAAGGGAGCCCTGTGAGATGACAGCAGCTCAACATTTTATAGCTTATGATAACCCCAAATGAATAAATAACAACGGTTTTGAAATAGGCAATGAATAGTTAATATTATGGCTAGACTCAAAGATAAGAAGAAAATTAAGATGTTTCTATAAGATTAAAGGCCAATTTTATCTATGAAATACAGAAGATGACCTCTAAAATGTTCCTGTCTAAAGCAGAAGCTATCAATACTGGATAAGACAAAAGTGATATGCTGACGAATCTATAAAATTAACAACATAATGCATGTAACTTCACAAAAAAAGCAGGAATCTCTACTAGCTTAGTCGTTGGCAGGTTGATGCTTACTACTAAAAGGGGCAAGTTTGCTGTTAAAAGAGGTGGCTTCTACAAAAGAATAAGTCTATTCAGAGGAATGGGTCTATTTAGGCTTAAAAGACATTTCCAATTAATGCAACCCATAAACTCTTATGTAGGTGTTTGACTTCGTCAAATATTTTGTATGACACTGACATATTTAACATTAAGATATTTGTGTATAACCTGAGCTTTAAAGCACATTTTAATATCTCATTAAAATTCCACTTGAAGAACATATGGCATATAAAAATTCATTTGTTATCTTGATTGATGGCATTTCAGTGAGCACTGTTTGAGTTTAGAATCAAAATATAATCTTAGACCTAATGAAGCAGACTGTGCAGGCTGAACTTTTTGTAGCTTCCCACAAATTCCCTCAGTATTTTTTGGCAGTGATTTTGTGAAACACATCACAGGGGACAGATCAAACATACTTTTAAAATATGTAGTCTGGTAACAATTGTGATTATATGTGTGAGAGATAAAACAGATATTCAATGGATGATAACATTAAATAATGGAATTATTAATAAATGGAATAATCTGGGAGAAATTGAAATGTGCTATACAGGGAGAGTTGTTTCCATTCTGTCTGGGACTGAGGGAAGGTGAACCCAATCTTAACAAGTGATGCAGTTTGAAAAACAAGTTATGCGAACAGTGTGTGAAGCATGAATGTCAGCAATGTACCATTAGGTGGTGGCTGAAGGAAAACAAAGAGGCTTTAAATCTGTTGGCTCATATACACTTGAGAAAAGCAAAAGAAATCTTATAATCAACAACAGCTGAGCTTCCTGAACTCTTTTGTGAGTCCTGCATCCTGTGTGTATCTTTGTGACAGAAGCCTCCTGAGCATTTCAACAACTCGGCTTGCCAGTTGCCAAGATTTCCATTATGGATGATGTCCAGACAGCACCAGACCCTGTCTTGTTCGGACACCTGTCTCAGAATCCCCCTACAGAGGTGCCTTTTTTTTTGCTCTTGATTATAGGGACAAACCTAAACATTCAGTGCAAACCAAACAATTAGATTTCAAATGGCTGCAACTAGCAGAAAAAATTGTTGTGTCTATCTTACAGATACACAGAGCTGGAGTAGGAATGAGCGTAGGAGAGTTCAGCCTGCCACATTTAGTTCTTCTACGCTGCTGCTTTGGGAGTTTCTCCTCAGGACTGTACAAATATGCACAGCATATATGTATCTTAGAAATTGTTACTCCACCTCTGAAATGCTTCATTTTGAACTGCATTTTTTTTGAACTCTTTTTCCTTTTTTGATTTTCATTAGCTTAATAAACCTGAAATAGCTCAAGAGAGAATGGAAAAGTGTCAAACCATCTCTCCCTCCTCCCACTTGCAAGCAGTGCTTTATTTTACTGATAAGTTGGGGTGCAAATGCCCAGGCCAGATTTAGCTGTACATCAATCTTTTATACTGAACCTGAGCCTCCTGCTTGGGTCTTCCAGCATATCTTGGCCCCTTACTTCACAGAATATGGGATAATCTTGTAGTTTGCTTTCAGATTCAGTTTGAGGATTATGGAATTTTGCCCTGTCCCCAGAGGGGAGTAATGAGGTACTCTTTTGTATTGGCAGATACATTTCCCCTAGGAAAATTAGGAAATGCAGAGGCTGGCTCAGTGAAGCCATTATGGGACTGAGCTCTTTGTACCTCAAAGCCTTCCATGTTGGAGGTGAAGGGGCATAACATGACCATGAGTCCCTTCTTACTCACTTCAGCCTTGCCATGCTCCTAGAAGAGGCATTACCTTCCATATAAGCCACCATCAACCTTAAAACCAAGTTCTCTTTAGTATATACATATCATAATTCAGGTGCGAAGATGTCTCATATCTACATTATACCCAAGATATCCCCACAGAGACTGTGTGTTCCTTCTGAATGATGATGATGATGATGATGATGATGGTGATGATTGCACGGGCAGCAGTTGCTGGGAGAGTTGTTATTGCAAAGCAGAGAAGTTCACAATAACAAACCCCACCCTCTCTGCCAGCACACACTGAGTACATAGTACACCACAGGCTAAATTTATGCTTTCCTCAAGTTCCTTTTCAGCTGCTTTTTATTGTTTTTGTTTTGTTTTGTTTTTTTCCCTTCCCCCAGCTTAAAGCTGTTATATGTCTTATTTATGGTTTTGATCTGTTCTCACCAAAACTTCTACAGTGCCATGGGATTTGAAATGTCATTAAGATGGGCCACATGAAGTTCAGGGCAGTACTTTAATGGCTGAGAGTGGGTTACTCAAAACTTTCAGGCTCTCCAACATCCTCCTCCTCACCCACAAGATCAGGCTTAGCTCACACTTGTTTTTAGAAAGCAGTGCTTGAAGCCAGGTATTTTGCCACAAACATTTTCAGGCTTAAAATCCAGGCAGTTGGAAGTGAATGCTGTCTCTCACATGGAAAAAAATTCTGTACATGCTGTACATTCTTCAGTGCAAAATAAAATCCAGATGGCCTTTATTTTACAAAAAGAGTGGGACCAGCAGATGAAGAGACAGAAGTCCTTTCTTACTCACATCCATTTCCAAACCTTGCTAAAAAAATCCAACCAGCCGAAAACTCTTGTGACTGGCCAAAGGCAGGCAGTTACTGAATTATGAGACTACAACATGAGAAGAAACATGTTCTTTCTAAAAATCAAAGGATATTACCAGATGCAAATTGAATTTATATAGGTGTTTATCATCTTGCAGTCCAGCAAATCAGTTTTTAAAAGAAAGCTGGACAGCTTGGCATGTGGATAAGTCAGGTCTGATGAAAAACATGGATTGCTGTCAGAGAATATTGGAGAAAAAAAATGCAACAACGTGATTTTGAGTGGAAAATGCAGATGTTCTGTTATTGATAAAGGCTGCATTGAATACTACAGGGCTATAAAATACTTTCTCAATTTCTTTAAAAAGAAACTTTAAACAAGTTTCCCCTAGTTTTGTGCTGGGGTGGAAACAGTTAACTAATGGTCAATTGATGCCCTCTTCCTGACACAGCATACTAAAACCAAGAAGAAATAAGAAAGGATCCCCAGTATCTATTTAAAATTCAGTTAAGATCTATAGAAAATTCAATTATTAATTTGCAGAAATAATGAAGGCAGACATTCCTTTTGTTTTTCATCAATATTACCAAGGTTTTATTTTAAAATATATTTTGAAATGTTTCTATATATATGACTTTATCGTTGCTGTTTTCTCTTATGATCCGCTTCTCTTCCTTCTTGATTTGCTTTTAAAAAGAGAAAAGTAAAAAAAAATCAAATTTTAAAAAAGTGTGTACTTTAGCCAAAAGAACATTTTTTTCTTTTAAATCTATTAAAAATATTAGGAAAAAGACTGAGATTTTTTGGTTTTAAAAGTTCATATTTAAACAATACCCCCCATCATGGTGGGAAGATTTAGATCTAGATCTATTAACAGCTTTGAAGATAAGCCAAACACTCAGTCCTCAGAAATTAATTAAATAAAAGTACTAAAAAGTTTAATTTAGTTAGGATGGGGAGAGAAAGAGAGGGATCCATGTGTTCCACTGTGACAGGAGAGTTAAACAAATTAGGAAATTGCCAAGGATGCTGAGGACTTTTCTTTAGGTTGAACAGAGACACAAAACAACAAAGCAATAGTAATAGTAATAGTAATAGTAATAGTAATAATAATTAATAATAATAATAATAATAAAAAATTAGTTCAGAGAGAGTGGTTTTCCTTCCAGATTTTCCTCTGAGCTCACAAACTGTATCACAGTGTTCTAAGTGCTGTAATAAGGGGGAGCCATCCCTGACATTTTTGGATGAAATTTTGCTCAATCTAAAGCACGGGAGTTTTATCCCTATTTCTAAAATAAAATAGAAGGTTTTATTTCAGTCCAAAAATTCCTAAGTGAAATACTGAATCTCCAGCCCTTAAAGAAAACCTCCACTAAACCCTGGGTGTTGCTGTGATTTCTTAGCTCTCCTAACCCACTTTTTTTGGTGGTTTGTGAGAGGAGGTTGAGAACAGAGCTATCCTTTCCAGACCCCGCTTTTGAACATGCACAATGTGTGTGCACAGGCACAGGTATGTGTCTGCACCTCCCTGGGGACAAGGAACACCCCTGTCCCAAGGACATGATTTTCTGAACCTGAGAGAATTTCAAGCTCTCAGGGGCTGATTGTTCCCAAGGGAAAGTCTTTTGGGAACTGTTCTCTCGGACTGTTGTGTAAAAATAAGGTTTGGTTTCCCAAAACAAGACACAGATGTTCTGACAATGTTTTTCTCTTGTCCCACCAATGGGATGAGGGAGGTGTTGTTCCTTGTACCAATCAGGAAACCTGTACCGGAACACCTTTTAAAAAGGGTTGAGAACCCCAAAATAAAGGCTTTTTGCCTCCTGAAAACCTCTAACTGCTTGTGATATTTGGAACCCCCACTCTTGGTGTTCCCCCATGCTTGGTGTCCTCTAACAACACTGTCCCAGCAGGGCCGATCCTTGCCGTGCCTGCTCCGGCAGTAACTCGCTGTGATCCAGAGCACAGCCTGTCCTGGCCAGGTGTGCCAGCTGTGTCAGGTGTGCCAGGTGTTCCAGGTGTGACAGGTGTTCCAGCTGTGCCAGGTGTTCTAGGTATGCCAGGTGTTCCAGCTGTGCCAGGTGTTCCAGGTATTCCAGCTGTGCCAGGTATGCCAGGTGTTCCAGGTGTGACAGGTGTTCCAGGTATTCCAGGTGTGCCAGGTGTGCCAGGTGTTCCAGCTGTGCCAGGTATGCCAGGTGTTCCAGGTGTGCCAGGTGTTCCAGGTGTGCCAGGTGTTCCAGGTATTCCAGGTATTCCAGGTGTGCCAGGTGTTCCAGGTGTTCCAGCTGTGCCAGGTATGCCAGGTGTGCCAGTTGTGCCAGGTGTGCCAGCTGTGCCAGGTGTGGTGGCCTTGGCGCCGGGCAGTGTCCCAGGGAAGGCAGAACCCGCTTGGAGAGAGGTGTCCAGCAGCAGCCCCGAGCAGTCTGTGGGTGCCTCTGGACTGTCCCACCGGTTGTGCCGTGTGCTCTGCGGGCTGGCTGCTGTCCCCAGGGCTGTGTCACAGCCTGGCTCCATCAGCTGCGGGAGGAGGGAGCCTGGGATCCCCCTGGCAGCTCCAGGGCAGGTGAGCAAGAGCCAAAGAGCTTGGAGGAGAAGCACCAGTGTTTACTACAGAGCTGGGAGACTTCTTGCCTGAGGGAAACAGCATAAGACTGTGGCTAAATGCCATCAACAGCTAGAAATAGTTGCTTTCATTTGGGTCAGAGGTCACCTATCTATAAATTGGCTGCTGTGAAGGAGAAAATAAAAACAAGAGCTGTGAGTCACAGGTTCTGAGGGAAGGGACGTGCAAAAGACTGTAATGGATTCCTCCCTGCATCCTCCAAACCACCCCTGGGCTGTAGCTTGATGAAGCTGATATTTCCATACCCAGATACTTATTTAGCCAATATTAGCAAACCAGGATAAGCTCAAACACATTGCACCATTTTGTATGCTCAAATATGAGACACCATGAGAACAGCACTGAAATGATCTGATTTCATACTCCTTAATGGGTTTTCCTGCTACCAGAGACCTCTCACATGCACTCAGCCTTGTTCCAGAAATGACAAAATAAGCTTTCACTCAGGGCCAGACCTCTAAGACCAAAAAGAGTTGGACAACACTTCCTGTAAACTATGAACTACACAGACAGTTCTTAATTATCTTGGTGAAGCTATGTTGCTGATAAAAATTAGCCACCTCAATATTCAATCACATTTGCTTGAATTTTTGTTGTTTATGTATTTTATTCCCATTCCTTCCCTTACAAGAAGTCTTGAATTACATTAATTACATGACTAAACAATTTGAGGAAAACAAATGCTGCAGTAATATAAGTACAGCTGGAGGAAATTCCTGTTTTATGTAAGCCAGAAAGTGATTTGTATTTTCAGTAAGAAGTTGTCTCTTTGTGGGCTTGTTTGTGTATCTTTCTTTTCTCATGCACCAAAAATCTACGTTTTCAGTATAATTTTTCATTCATATTCCACACAAGTCCATCTATTTCTGCTACAGCTTCTTTTGTTGAACATGATATTCCAGGCGAGGACACACAATTGATTTATATAATATTATCATTCATTTGATAGCATTTCTCTATCTTTGTTTACAAGTTGTTTGTTTTTATAAATGAAGTTATATGTTCAGCACACATACTTGAGCACCCATTCTGACTGATAAGACACTTTCATGGGTGAATAAAGCAATTTTGGTTTTTTCATGTTTCTATGAATACTTCTCAGCATTCTTTTTTCAATCTTCTATTTTTCAATCCTGAAAATGTAGTTTGATGAGACATTCAGCAACAGTATTAAATTTCCCTAACATCCTATAAAGAAATTTGTGTTGTCTGGCAAAGGTGTCCGATGTTACAGGGAGAAGTACTTCCATGCATTTTTTTATTGTTTATTAGGTTTTATTTCAATGACAAATTGTGCCTTATGCAGCCAGGCAACAATTTAGAAAAATTTTCCCCTCTTAGTTGTGTGATTGTTCATATTAAAAAAAACACAATAAATTTTTGAAAACATATGGAGTCTTCTTGAGGAGTCAGTGAAATAAATTTGCATATTTTCAATTATTTTTTTTTTTTTAGTTTTCTTTTAGTAAGCTCCAGGTGAGGCTTTGAGACTGAAATTGCCCCACATAGTAAAAAATGTGTTTTTAAATTTAAGTATTCTATGAGAAAGCAGAGAGTCGAGAGGATTACTTGTCTTTTTCCTTCATTTCCAATGTAGCTGAAACTGCCTTTTGGAAATAATTTTTGAGACTCCTTAGAAAATCCTACATAGTAATAGTAAAGGTTTAACAACACTGCAATAAACTTACCAAGTTACTATAGTTCATTCTGTTCCACCAATTTTACCTGGAAAGGAACAAGTTATATTTGAAACTGTGTTAAAATGTCTGTGAAAGCTAACTCTCCGTCTTACTACCTAGCTGTGGAGGTGACAAATGGAAGGACTCTTTTTCTGTGTTTGTTAGACATTACTGTATGACATTTCCTGAAAAAAAAGTGATGAAAGGGCCAAAGGATCCTGGGAAGACTCACCTGGCAAAGAAATTGTCTTATTCTAGGGAAATCAGTTCTTATCAGTAATAACAGACTAATTACTATCCTTCCTGTCTGTGGTCTACTTCATTTAGACTGTAAGTTTTACAGGCAATAAGATGAGACTCATTTCATCATACAGTTGCCTTAGAAAAGTAAGAGCCTCATTTCAGTTAGTTTTCCAGTCTCCTCTGTACATTTAATAAAGAGAAAGGGAGAGAGACACTTCAGGGGATGAATCATCTTCCTTGCCTAAGACTGGAATAATATTAATTGCTCTCTGAACATTATTCTCACTACCTCTTCCTGATGACAACACTTTAAACCAGATATTAAGCTATGGATAGATAAAGTTAGGTGAGATGACTCAAGCCCTTCTGTGCATTGCCTGACACCTTATCCCAATTGCAATTACCAGGCATTACTTTAGCAGAAATAAATAACAGTGCATTGGGCCAAATGGAGGCCTGACGTAGTTTTACAGTATTTTTTGGTCAAAGTCTCACAGAGATGTTAAATTTTGAAGGGAGCTCTCAGCCTGCATTAGGCAGAAGACCAAGCCATATGTCTGCAATGGTTGTTACTTCCCTTATTATATGGAGTGGGGCAATATTGATTTACTCTAACACACTGCTTTGTGATACAATACCTCAAGGGCCCCAGAAAGATCTGATGAACTTGTGAGCTTCATAAACAACATGCCTTTTTAGGAGCAGCAGAGGATCGCTGCTGACCTGCCTCTTCTGCAGCTGTGAGCCCACCTTGATGGTTTAAGCCAGCTCTCACATCACTCCCTGGTCCCTTCTTATGCCACAGTGCTTCAGAAAGAAAGAACTGAGAGATAAGTTTATTTCTACTCAGGCTAACCTAAAACTGAGTTTGTTATAAAAGTGCTTCATCTAAATCAGCTGTAATATAGTTTTATAGCCCTTTAGTGCCAATTTTAAGCTGCAGAAAGCCTAAACTAAAAACAGCCTGTAATTCAAGATGTATTTTATAACAGTGCATCAAAACAGAGGCTGTCTATTCAACTCCTATGTTCTTTAACTTCTCTTAATAGCTAACCAGAGCTTCCAAAGCCAAAAGGATGGATTTTCAGTTCACATTTGCTGCACATCCCTAGAAGTTGACACAGAACTCAGTCTTTAATAAAATTACCACTATAAATATATTCTAGAGAATGGGTAAATTGCCGAAGTGAGGTTCTGGGTGATGAAATATTGCTCAGTTCAAAGCAGAAGGCTCTGCTGCAGGGCTTTCTGTATAGACAGCATCTTCTCTGTCAAGGTGTTTTGCCCTACATGTGATTTTGTGCTACTCTGGCTGTGCTGGAGCAGTGAGACAGTGAGCCATGTCAAGGAGCTGCAGGATTTTCACCCATCCTTAACCAATCCATGTCTGGGCCCATCTTCCACATCTCAGTGCACAAAAAATGTACATTGCGGGAGCTGTACCTGAATAGAGGTTTTGGGTTATGTCTTACTCAACTTTGGTACCTACACATGGGTAAATTATGTGACTCTATAGGTCTTGCTACACATATGTTGCAAATTGTCTTTTTAGTGAATGCAGAATCACAACTGAGAAATGGCATGTCTAAAGTTTCTGCACAGCAGAATCCCCAAACATTTCTGTAGCAGTTGTCTTATCAAATATCCAATTTCAGCTGTTGCAGACTTTTGTTTTCACTTAGGGAAAAATCCATCTTGTGAAATAATTGTCAAGAGTTCTTGAAAAAAACATGAAAAATGAAAATTAAATATTCATGATTCATATGCTGAAATCCAAATTTTTCTGTGTTCTGTGAATGTTGATTTCTGAAATGCACATGATAGCAAACAGAAGGAGAAGCTTAGCTTCAGAGGGGATGTTATTAAGGTAAAGAACCTGATTTAGCAGTTCTACCTTTGTTCTTCCTTATATCATTCTGCTAGGTGGGTTACTGCCTTTTCTTTTTTTCTGCCCTATAGTATTTAACCTTATTTTAAAGAGCAGCTGTATTTCATCACTCATAGCATACTATGAAAGCTCATTAGGTGAGAGGTCTTCCTTTTCAAAATGTTTTAAATATACTAATTATTTTCTAAAGTGTCTTGAGTAAATTTTAATTCAAAGTTAAATAATTTCAAATAAATGCATTATGATGTATTATTTTGCTTGCCAGTATCCAAATTAGAAATAAAATATCTCATTTAAATTCAGTATGGCTATTGAGTCCTAGAAAACAGAGTTTGCAAGACAACAACAACCAGTTGAAAGTGGGAGTATTTCTCCAATATATTATCATTCAGAAGAGGTAACTAATACTTCCTAAAATGTACGTGATCCATTTAGTAATATTAAAAACTTTTCATTTTCAGCTTTGCTGCCTCAAAACAAATGATGATTTGTCTACGTCACAAAACCTCCAAATGAAGAAAGCTCACAATTGTATCATTCAGGCAGGTCAGAAGAAACAAGATTCTGTTTTCAGAAGTTATGTTTGTGTACTTCTCTCTCTGAGACTGTACTGACTGTCAATGCTGGTCTCTAGGTGCCTTTGGATATCGCACCACATTTTTGTAACCTGACAAAGAAACTTCACAAGGTGTGAAAGCTGTGATCTTCAAATATATTCTGTGAATTCACATATAGAGGGACTGATTTCTTTAATCTCATTAATTGTCTCTGTCTTCTGCTAAACTTTGGCATTCATATTTATGTACGCTGCTTTAATAAATTAAATATATTTTTTGACTTAAATAACTATTTTCATTTATTTTCATGTATTTTCATATTTTCATGTACTTTTTAAATTCTAGTGTGCAGAGTGGACAGAAAATAAACAGCTAATTTCAGGTAAACCGACTCAACCCTTTACAAAATCGTGCGTATGTATATATTATCAGAAGATATGTATTTCTAAACTAAAAGAAAAAAAATCCATTTTGATTAAATTAATAAAGCTCCAGTAAGTCAGTAGAATAATGCTAAAAAATGCCAGCAGGATCTATCTCAGAACATAAAGATAGTTTCCAATGTCAAGAGAGCTCATTATTGTTTGATAGCCAGATTTTTGTGAAGATAAAATGTACCAAGAACAGCATGGATCTTTATGATGTTCAGAAGTGGTGCTAGGACAGGGTAGTTTTGGAGAACTGAACCAAAGTCATAGAGTAATTCCATGGAGCAGGGACTTCTCAGCCATTTTGCTTTCTGTAGTGATCCATTTCCTCAGCCAAATGTTTTGTTTGAGTACTGGCCATGAAGAGATAAAGCTTCTGTACCCAAATGAAACCTGAACCCCAAAGCTCTTTGGATTCTTACATGAACCCTGATACTGACTTTTGATTTTCCATAGGTCTCGTTCTTTTATTTCTTCCTTTGGCACAAGTTCTGCTGCCTTTATGTCAAGTCCTGTTTCTGCTGGGCATTAGGCATTTACTCTGCCCTGTTCTCTAAAATTGCCCTCAAGACTTCAAGCCACTCAGCAGAATCCAGTTTACCCACAGAAATCCAAAATGTCTCAGAGAGGAATCCACAATACCCACAAGACAGACTGTGAGCAAGGAATTCTGAGGACAGGAAAATATCTTAGAATTATTTTGCATTTTTTGAAAGATGCCTACATCCTCTCAGGATTATGATTTAGGGATGTGAATAGGCTGAGTCATTGTTGGAGGATTAAGAAGAAAAAAGAATACATCTACCAATTCCTATGATTAAACATCTGAGCCTTGTCAGGACTTACATGAGTGGAAGTAAGTAAGTAGAAGTATAGATACTTTTAAAGTGCATTAGTGGCACAGATGTAGGTATTTAAAAGTTGTGAACTCTGGCAGCAACTCACTGAAGGCTTTGAGAACTTTGATTTTGATCATGGACTTAATTTCTTGGGCTCTTTGTGGCACTTACATGACCAGTCATGAGGAATTTCTTTGTGTTTAAGGAGTTGTGTTGCTCCTTTCTGTACATCTGTGAGTCTGAATGCAGATGTGCTGATGGCCACTCACCCTACACAGCCAGAGGGCTCTCAGAGGATTTACCATAACAAAAACCATACCTGCTGTATGTTTTTTGTTCCATACATACATGCTGTAATGTGTGGACTACTTGCACTTGTGCATAATTGTGTATATTATCCACTGCACCCTTTTTAATTCTGCCTTTTGGGTTTTGGTTTAGTTTTGTTTGGTGTTTGTTTGAATGGATTGTCCCCCTTGTTCCTGACCTTTTAACTTTTGGCCGTTTTTGTCAGTCATTTTAGTTCAAAGAATTTGTTAGGAAAGAACAAAAGTCTTCTTCCTGAAGACCACAGTAGCAGACATTCTGGTTCTGTGATTAATAAAATAATGATCTGTTTTGTTGTTGTCACTCTAGAAAAAGTACTCAGTTCATCATCTTGGTCTGCAAATCCAGTTGCACATCTGTACAGACAGACATGCACCTCTGGCATATATTGAGTGGAACACATTGCACAGGAACAGATTGCTGCTTGCTTGCATGGTTTTTACAGAGCAGCAATTATTCAGCAGGACCTAGCAGAAGATTTTACCTTTTTCACTTAACAAAATGACTGCAAGGTTTCTGCATGTTTTCATGAAAGAAAAAATTCCTGAAAATCTTGAAATCTTATCTTCCTGTCATTTAAATTAGTCATGCTGCAAACCCCTTGATGCAGTTATAAAATGATCACTACCTCATTTGTTGTTTATAAGGCTTTCTGGTTTTGTTTCAATAGATGATAAGGGTTAGGACTAAGACATGAAAAGGCATTTCAGTTTTGCTATTTAATCTGCCAAACTCCAGTTGATCAATAGTATATTTAAAAACACTTATGCATTTTTACAGCTTTTCTATAATTATCTTGCTATTCATTTACTTGTTTCAAAAAATGATAACAATTTTAGGTATGGAACATCATCCCACGTTATATGAAGTGTGACACAAAGAAACCTCTCTATACATCTTTAAAGTATAATATAATGGCACGACATGAAACAAAACACTTGCCCAAAAGCCTGTCCCACAGGTAGGGTGGAAAATGAGAAACCTAATGGAAAAGACAGGAAAAGTTAGAGTGTCAGTGCCAGAGCTACACTTAGGGCTGAAGCTGCCAGAGCAGCACACTCTGCTCACAAGGGAACAAGTCACGTGTGCAAAGGAACACAACACTGCCCAAAAGGGATTATCTATGCCACTGTAACTAAATATTCATTCTTTCTTCATATTCAGATAGCAAGAAAGAGAATTATGTGGTATCATGTTATCCATTAAGATGCACATTCTTATCACAGGAATCCAGTGATTTCACCATAACTCTCCCAGTCAGCGTAACGTTAGACTTCCTCCTGCAGATTACTGATTGCAGGCCCTTAGTGCATGGCCAGTCCCATGATGGGGGCTGTGTGCTCACACCTGCACAGTGCCCCATCTAGAAGCTGTTAAAATATGTGACTTTTACCTGCATTCTGCCATTGAGCTGGCACAACGATAAGAAGTTCCAGGCTTAGCTATACATACACATCAGGAACTGGAAAGTCCATTTTGCACTACGGGTTGGGAGAGCAGAGCTAACTGGGAGAATACCTGACAACAGTGAAAACCATCCCTGTGCATCAGACACCCTCTCCTTTCTCACACACACAGCAATCATTTGCTATGCTGCCACGAGGAGTGCTTGTTATTAGTGGAAACCGTTTCTTCTCTACAGCTTTCGGTTTTGAAAAAGGCTAGGGGAGAGGGATGGGTATTTCCCTTCCATACTAACTGCAGGATCAAGATGAACCCAGATAGGTAAAGTGATTAATAATTAAAAGCTATGTTAGCAAGTGACACAGTATCTGCCTCTGCATGCCCAATTCTGCCCCAGGGTTCAGTGGAAGATATGCACTCTTTAGGCTCCTCAGCTTGACTGCTGGTTTTTTTTTTTTAACTTCCCTCTTTTGAGCTATTTGCCAGCAAATTTTGGTGAGCTTTTATCCATTTCCATATTGATTTTTGTCAGTTTTTTTATTTTTTAGTTATTAATTTTTATTTTTTTAAAAAATTGTTTCGCTTTCCTTTCTTTTAAATTTTGGTTTTGTTTGAAAAACAAAATGTTTTTCTTCAAAGCCATTCCAATTAACAAGGCTGCATTCGAACTTTAGAATGAGTCAACACATATTAACCTTCAGGTGGTAGGCAAACCAAAAGTCTCACTGCCCAAGGACAGCAGTTGAAACAGTTACAGAAGAGCTCTCTGACCAATGTATTTAAACATCCTCCAGGACAATTAGAAGCTTTGAAAAGAAGGTTTATGGATGTGTATTAGAAATGTGATCATGTATCACTGAAATGTGAAGGAGGTAGGTGAAAAATATGGATTCTTTTGACTTGACTATTTTTCATAATCTAGGCCTCTGCAAAGAAGAAAAAACCCATTGTTTATGTTTATGTTAAACATCTTTATGTTTAAATGACCTAAAAAGTGTCAAGAAGAATTTCTTTTTGAAGATGCACATGCTCACAATTTTATTTGCGATGACAGTCTTAGGTTTCAATCAACTTGCAAACTGGGTACAAAATTTAGCAGAAAGCTTTTAAGTTTGTTGAATGAACTTTCCCACATTGGTACTAAGACTTATAGTCTGGCTTTTGCTGTGTATGTTTAAGCTCCATTGAGCTTAATTTTCACATGGGAAGTTTGTCTGACATTTTTTATTTATTTTAGAATATTGTTTTCTTTGCTCAAATAAACGAAGAAGTTGTAAGGCACAATTATGTCTGAATCTGAAATACTTAGGTTGCCAATTTTAATTTTCATAATGTTTCAACTATCAAGCAAACCTTAAAATTACATTTATACGAATATCAAATTATATGACAAATGCTTCTTTCTGTATGCATCACTATAAGTTTAGAAATTGTGTTTGAACTTTTAATGTTACAAGTTTGTGGGAATGTGCCTAAAACACTAAATATTTTTTGCATCTTTTCAAGTGTCTGAAAAACACATTCCTCTGACTTTTTATTTAAACACTCTGAAGATAAACATTCTAGTCCTAGGATCACGTTCATGAGTTTCTTCATGGAGTGCTTTCAGTTAGACCTGAATATAGCTAGAATTCTCTTGCTGTATGCTGATGCCACTTCACTATTTCATCTTAGTCACAGGTACCTCTCCTTTCCCCCCAGAATTGTTCTGTTTAACTATTTCAGGAAAATATCTCATCTTAATGAGATGGTATGGCACTTCCAGTGGAATCTCTCCCACTTTGCCTTTCCCTGTGTTGCGATACAAAATTATTTTTGTACCTCTATGACTGTATTAAGATATGGAAACTTTGTCTGCTGACTGAAAACCTGCTTCAGGTATGATTAAAAAGGCCAGAGTATAGAGCTTTCTCTCCTCCTGATCTCAGCACAGTTCAGAGATAAATTTCAGGTTATGCCAAGTATTTATCTACCTTGCCCAGCCTCCAGAGCTCTTGGCAAAAGGCATTGTTTGAGCTACATTCACACTCCATTCCTATCCCAGGGCAGCTAGTCATCTTTCTGAGAAATGATGAACAGAGGTTTGTTTTGTTAGATTTAAAATAGTTCTCACTTATAAGAACTGTAGAAAGGACTTCAGAATCTTCATCACCCTTGGTCATCCTAATGTGTATTGTGATCAAATTCCAAGGCTTTTCACTCGTGTATATAAAAAGAAATTTCTGAAATTCATCTTTAAGAAGATAGGGGCTGGATTTTAAAGGGACATCAGCGTTTTTGAAAACAGGCACAGATTCAGTAGTTGGAGCCTACAGTCAGCTGGTAACCTTCAAAACTGTAGCCTCGAAAATTAAATTCCTATTTGCTCTGCAAGGATTGAACTTGTGAGATCTCCTGTTATATGGTGAATATCTAAATAATTGTTTTCATTTTCATTTTCTTCTGCCAATGCCAAAGAAAAAAATAAAGTTTTAAAATTCTTCAGATTTTTTTCTGGCATTCATAAGTGAGCATCTCTAGCCTAGAAGCTAGCACAGAGTCAAATTTCAGGCATCAAAAGAAGGCAGAGATGAACATTGTGGGAATGACAGGATACATGTGGATTCCTAGGGAAAAAAAATTACAAAATTCTTGCTAGGAAAAATTTCAGCAGGATAATATAAGCACCATTTCCTTATGTCATAGCAGTCTGGAGTTGACTTTTTTCCTCCTCTGCTGTCAGAAGTGTACATATCTAGTCTATACTGTATGCTTGCGAAACCCAATAACAAAAAGAAATTACGATCCTAGTAAGGGTGCATAATTTACTTGTTGTACAGTAGCTCTCAGCTTTCTTCAAGAAAAAAGAGAATGAAAACTTTCCACATGCTGGAAGTATTTTGTCCTATTGATGGATTGTGCTTATGTTTTGAGAACAACTTATTAGTGGTAAATGTGAATGACATCACTGAAACAGAAAGATATCTTACTCTATTCACCAAAGGTAATCAATAAGAAGGCTTCTTTCCAATTTTTTTTTAAATATTTTTATTTCTGAGATGGGATGTCTGTTTTTTTACGGTAACTATGAGGACTTCAAGGTATATGCAAGACAAATTTTCTGAACACAATATTTACTATTAGGTCAACTGATACAGTTTTAAATAAATAAAAGCAGAGAAGCCAAATCTTGAATCATGTATTTATCCAACAATATTGGCTGATCTACTAGAAGATACTACTTGCAAACAGGGCATAATGTTTTATCTGTGATGATGACTGGTAGTCACAGGCTTCCTATCTTGTACTTTGCAAAAGCACTTTATTAGAAAAAACAGGGAACTAATGCATCATATAATAGAGAGTGTTAATTTAATCTAAACTTTGAAGTGAATTTCAGTTTTCCAGCTACTGTATCAGCCTTTTAGATCAGAAACCAGAAAATCCTGAGGTTTTCCTCCTCCTATGTTATCATGCAAACCAATGATCTATTATTGGAATCTATTTTATTAGTAGCACAAACAAATTCAACTTGTACTTGAAGAACAAGTGCAACCTGTACTTGCCTTAAGGAATAAACAGTGAAACATTTATGAAACGTGTATATTGTCCTTAAATGACAGCAAAAGTGTAGAACAGTTTTATACAGCATGTCTTATTAAAATTCTGCTAAGTGAGTACAAAGTTGGTTGAGGTAATGCACATTTATATATTTTTAAGCAAGATACATATTGCATGAACCAAAGAACTCTGGGATTTTTTTTTTTTTGTAAATAGATTCATCTTCACCCATCTTTGTCACAGCCCAGGTCTAAGCCATTTATATTATTATTGCTATTTTCTGTGGGTTTACTAGCTGCTGCCACAGCCTGGTCTTTCACCAAGTCAAGGAAAGGGGGACCTTTTAGGGAATTTAAACCTGAACCAGGAAGAGTTTTAGGCTTCAGTGCCATTCATCCTCTATACCTGGAATTGCATTAGAAGGGTGCTTGGAGATTTTTTAGGATAGAGGTAGATGGAAAGGAGAAAAGAATGACTGTGGAAGGGAGAGAAAAGAATAATTCAGAGAAAAAATCTTCATGCTGAGCCTTGATGCTATGAACTCTCATGTCTGAGAAATTAACATCTATCAAAATAAATGTTAAATTGAGAAAATGGCTTTTAAGTAAGTAACATGGTTTTCTAGTCCTCTGACTGATGCATAATCATGCCACAGCTTTTACCACTGGCCAAGAAATAAACTAGTCAAGTTATTTAAACTTTTTCCTCTCCAGAGTTACGTTTGGAAGGGAGCTGTGTGTCCTTTCTCCTTCCACCTATAAGGTGACCCAGCTACCTTTCCCAAAATGTTGCTGGATTTCCCAGCTGGGATCAACAGAACTAAGATGGGCAGGGTGAAAGAGGCAGAGACACGTCCAGGCTCCCCCTTGGCTCAGGGATCAGGTCTTCAAGGAAAAAAAAGATGCTGTTTTGTGTTTGTGCACCCTGAGGGACAATGCCCACTCCAGCTTATGGGGTTGCTACACCTCTCATCTCAGCCAAATTGGATTGTCAAGGGAAGGAGGGTGGGACAGCATGTTTGTATTCATCTTTTACCAGTAATTTCAAATTCTTCCTCTTAAAATAGAGTTCTTTCTAAATTACTGCTCAGCAGCTCAAGGACCAAATCTACACTATCCTTCTCCCATTTTCTTCCATCAGGAGGCTGGGCATTGTCTTCCCACTTCTGATAGCACATTCTTTGTCCTGTGCTTATGCACAGTTGCACTTGAGAAGGCAGCCACCCATTCTGTTAGTTGTATCAGAACAACTGGAAATACAGGCAAGAGATAATTTCTAACATCATCATCTAGCTCTGGGGGAGTTTAACAGCAAAAGCAGGTGTGCAATCTGGGGAAAAGAAGACATACAGTGGAAAGCTGTGAATCTCACTAAAAATTGACACTATGCTATCTAGACAAAAATATATAACTTTGTGCTTCACCTTCTATTATTTAATCCCTCAAGGATTTCACAGCCTGAAATTGCACTTATTTCCATGTTCTATTTAGGCAGGTTTCCCTCCCCTGTCTTAGGCACCCCAGAATGACTTGACAGTACTGCATTATCTTTGTTTTGCCCTTCTAAGAGGACTTTTGCATCTATAAGTGTTCTCAATGATGCTCCAGCTGCATGCTGACTAGAATACCAAGATTGGTTTTTGCCTTGGAGGCAAACATGCACATCTCTTTGGGGAATGTCCATGCTGGAATTTGTCTGTCACTGAGACATTGGATACAGAAGATTTAAAACTATCCCATCAGCAATTTGATGTGCACACACAAATCGCAATAAAAGGACATCTTGCTTATACGTGGGGACACATGCTGCTCAATAGCAATCGGCTTTATGAGAAATAGCCATTCTACTCAGAAACATCATGCCAATTTAGTTTTATTGGTGGGGAAAAATTACCTGCACAGTAAATAAGGAAGGGAATTAAACCTGAGGCCAAACACACAGTTTTGTGATGTCCTTTTGTAAAGCTGCTTCTCTCAGACAGCAACAACCAACAGAGTTTCACCAGTATCACTGAAGTTCCTCTGTCTTATTGCAGCTAAGGATTTGATCCTGTTATTTGAACAACTGTACAAGAGTGCCTGATGTTTAGGAATTAGGGGAAGCTAGACAGCCATGTGGTGTCACATAAGCCAGTGATTTGGCCTTAATTTTGTCTGACTAAAGTATGTAAAGCAGTGGTCATGAAAACAGTAAGTAAAGACAAAGCGGTTTTGTCCTAAAATTGCTTAACGAAGGCAGCACTGGCTGAACAGTAGCACTGGTTTTTACTGACCTTTCATAAAGAAAAGGCAGTCTGTCTGTCATTATGCAAATTCAAGAACATCTGTTCCATGAAACCCTGTAATAATGCCTGAGGTTTGCATGGTATGAGAATAAAAACTGTTTTGACAAAGGCCACAGAATACGCTTGTATTAGCCAGACAGCCCTTTTTTCTAGTCCAAGTCTACCTCAAGCACAGGGGGGCCAGACCTTCAGCTGGATTAATTGTTGTGGCTCAGTGGAACTGGTTTCTCAGAACACTGTTTTATTTTGTGAATAATGAAATCTGAGAGGTAACCCCTTTACCAGAGCATTGCTATTTCATTAGTAACAATGGCAGCAACGGATGGGTGACACAATGTGAAGTGTTTGTTGCAGCCTTCCTAGGCAAGCCACAAAAGAGGCACTGAGTGCTGTTTTAAGAAGTCTGCCAACGACTAACCCACATCTGCTTTGGTTTAATGAAAAAAAAAAAAAAAGAAAAGAAAGCAATATTGACAGCAGATATAAACAATAAGTGGATTTCTCAGTTCTGTTTCATACTTAATAAACCTCAGAAAATACCTATTAAAATATATTGATTTTTCCCAAGACCATTACCACCTCTGAATTTAAATGATGGAGGGGCTGAGGGTCGTGAGTGCTGCGGACTTCTGCACTCCAGTGGCGACCGATAGAAATATTATGAGGATGGAGATCAGACAGGAACACAGAGTACAGCTGCTCACATAATCTTTTTAGGAAGAGCAACCACAGGCTGCTTTCGTAGGCCTAACTAGAGCATGGGGGAATTAGAGCAGAATTTCATCTTGCCGACATACATCACAGCTCCTTTGTGGCATCAGGAGCAGGAGCCTCCTCCATGTATGAAGCCAAAAGACAGCTCTACCCTTGGCTCCAGGGGTAAAGAGGAGACTGTTTGACTTCTCTGCACAGGGATCGTCACAGGCTAATGTCAGTCCTTGCTAGAGGACCTGCTGTGGAGCAACCATCACCCTTTCAAAGCCTAGCTGAGCAACATGGGACTCAAAAATATTTCTGTCATACTTATTTTTAAATGTACTGATTAACTTTCACATCACAGATATTCACAGATATATACTCACAAATATTTTCAAGGGCTCGCAATCGGCTGGGAAGTTTTCCTCTAATACTGGGTTTTGTTTGATTGTTTTCAAAATCCAGCCTGGTTTTTAAGATGGTTAATATATGTTTAATGCATGTGGGAGGGTTCAGTGTCTGCCTCTGCCCATTCTGTTTGCTGAGCACAGGGTGGAAGCCGGGACTTAGCTCACAGCACCCTCACGGCTTTCACATAGCAAAACAGGGCTGTACCAAATCCTACCTGAGAGCTGGGAACCAGAAAAGGCTACCATAAGTGATTTGACTTTATTTGCCTCAAACAACCAAAACCAGGCAAGAGTCTGGCATTTGTTAAATGATTTGGCAGTTATTTTGGGGGTGATGGTGAAAACAGTGCAATCTACACTATCTCTGCTCTCCTTTCAGGAAGTCACCACCACAGCCAGCAATTGTTGATGTGGATGTTTGCAGGAGCTGAGCTCTGTGTCCCCTTTTGTCACTGCAATCCCTTTCCTGCCTGTTAAAAGTGACAGCAGTGTAGGACCATCTGCCTTAGCCCCATAGAGCTGGAATGTTTGTCTTGATCTGGGGTGACTTTCTTGGGCAGGATGACCATCCAGCAATGATTCCTGCAGTGAGGGCCCTTAGGAGAGCTCTCAGGAGTTGGCTGTGTTTCAAGCACAGGGTTACTCGTGTTCCTAAGGGTAGCACATGAGCAGTGGGCTATTTCTGGCAATTGCCATCACAGACTGGTACACATCCCAGGGATTTTTTTTCCTGCATCTTGCAGGTTTGGGAGTGGCATCCTGGGGAGTGCTGCTAGTTTCTGTTCATGTTTTTTTTCTGATACCTCTCATATATTCCCTCACAAATTAAATTTGGCAGTGATCCCAAAACCATAACAATTTTGAGTTTGTGGTTTTGTCCCAGTAAGTATCTGGGACTAAAATTTTGGGAATAAACTGTTCAGCAGATTAAAGAAATAGATATCAGTATTTTTTTTCCTATAAAGAATAGATCACTTGCTTTTAAACAGAATAGGTGAATGAAAATAGCAGATGACTGGTTAAAGCCTCAACTTGTTTACTGCTAAAATTGAAATGTTTTCCATTCCTTAAAATTTGCGCAGATGTTTTACCCTCAAAATTGGCATTACTAATTCTTAGGCTGAGTGAGCTGAAATATGACAAGAAGAGCAAACAGAATTTTTTCTTACAAGATATAACCAAAAGGTCAGAATTATATAAAGTGTACTGGCTCTTTAGTGAAAAATGATGTTTTTAATCTGAAATGACCTTCTTGCATTTCTAAATGCAGTTATCGATCAAATATAGAAAAATCTATAGTGTTTTCCTTCTCTTTGAAGAATCTTGCTTTCCAAGGTGGAATTGAGAAAAGAAAAAATGTAGGACAAAACAACAAAAGACAAAAAATCACCTAAATCAACTAACGGCTTCATAAAGTTTTAAAGTACTAGAAAGAGAAAATTTCCTAAAACATTCCTAAAATAAAAATATTAGTGAACTTTTCAAGATATTTTATATAAGATATATTATATATATAATTTATATATTCTTCCACCAGCTTTACAATTGCAATGGTCAAGCTAACTTGTTAAAAATAGTGCATTAATTCTATATTTCCTATATTTTTTATTACTTTCATTGCTAGCATTTGTGAAATGTTAATAGACAATCACATCAACCAATATATGCCTGCAGCTTTAGCTACATCTCAACCTACTATTATTATTGTGATTACTATATAATGCATCAGAAATTACTTCTCATTATTTTTTTAATCATGATAATTAACTTGGATGCCTGCTCTGAAAGATGCAATTCTGCATCTTTATTTGAAATCATAAGAGACCTTCCTTTGAACCTGAGACATGCCAGAACCAGACAGACAAATTACGTCGCCAGCCCTTATTTTATTACTGGTCACATGACAAGTTTGTACTCTTCGGTGAATCTTTCCATGAAGTAAACAACCTTGTTTGGTCACACTGACCATGAATAGTGAATAACACATTCAGTTAACCAGCTTTCCAGAGATGCAGAATGTGAGGAAGCAGAGATCATTTATTTATGGCGTGATTCATATTTTAAAGCCATCATTTATTTATAGTGTTGATGCAGTTTTCTTACTTCCATCATATCACAGTTGCCTATGCTTTCAAACAACACAAGACCCCGTATATTCCACAAACCAACACCCAGTCGCCATGGGCCGTGAGTGCAGCTTTCCAGTGTACATTGCACAGAAGAACATCAGAGCAAAATAATCCTTCATGCATAATTCACAAATCCAGTCTCTGCACGCTTTATGCACTGATGAATTACTTGGTTGTGCTGAGGTAATTCAGAATGAGCTAAAAAGCAAATTATGGCAGGCATGCACTGTAACATTATTATTCTGCAGGCCTGGATTTTGAAATTGCTGTTTTTGAGACCTGATTCTGAAGTATAATGTATTCAGCCTCCATTATATTTCAGCCCTGTGTCTTATGTCGAGGATGTCCGTGGAACTTGTTTCAAAAAGATTACACTGTCCAGAAACTCTATTTGATTTCTTCCTTTCTGCCTCAAATGGGCCTTGACATTTTAAAATCATTAAATGCAATCTGTTTCAAATGCTCACAAAAGGTCACAAAGACTATGGGACTGCCCCTGCTACGCTACACCACCACAGCTCTGATTCACTTCAGCAGGGGGACTAAGTGCTCAAGGCATTCAAAATCGAGCTACTAATGTATTAAGTGCATTAGTAATAGTCACAGCTCTGCTAGAATTTCCATTTCAAGGTCTAGATTACCGAGAGGAACAGGCTGTTTGGGATGAAGTTGACTATAAAAGGGTTTTAGTATTGTGTTGGATCAGATCCTGAGCACACACTTCATCTTTTCAGGATTTATTTTTTCTTCCCCTGCAAAACATAGTTTGCATTGTTTTGTTTAGGTTATTTTTTTTTTTTTGGTGGGGATGAGAAAGGGGGGAGGTAAAAAATATAGCTGGAGCACCATCTGAAATAAATCCAACAGCATATTGCATGTATCAGCAGCTGTTTACAAGCCTCTCTTTAATTTCACACCAAAAGTATCTGATGACAACCTAAGAGAAAAAGGAGTAACTATAGAAAAGAGAACAGCTGTGACATGAATACCTTTCTTTCACACACTGCATTGTTGTCTATCTGACATCAGAAAGACAATATCTCAAGTTACAGAAAAGAAAAAGGTTCAACCATTTGGAGAATAAGATCCAAAATGCACTAAGTTGGCTAAATTTATTCTGGTTTATGTAGCACTGAAACAAGTTTTAAGTCTGCCTTTTCTATTGATAGCAGTACTAAGCCCTAAATCTCTTCTGTCGGGTCAGACTATGGCCAGACATGGCTTCTTAAGCAATCCTCACTCTCCTATTTCCAGCTATTCCTCCTCCCTCTGGATGCCCCCTTATTTCCACTGTGCCAGGGCAGTGTTTTCCTGGTGAAGCCTTTTCCTCACCCTGATCCCAAGTTCACACAAGGCACATCTGTGTAGACAGCTGTGCTGGCACGACAGAAGTGGCTACAAAGGCCCATCAGTGGCCTGGATGCTCCTCACAGCATTCCCACCAGGCAACACACCCAGGGCTACAGCCCAGCTTTCAGATGGGTACTCCTGTGCCCTGGCAGCAATACCACAGTCCTCAGTCTCTGCCACCAGAACTACACCAGCATTGCTGGAGGAGAGAAACAAATGTTAACATTTGGTTTATCCAGAGCAATACTGCCAGTCTGGCTGTTTCTCACAGCCCTCCTTAACTAAAGAGATAAGGCAGGCATCAGATCTGGCCATGCTTACAAACCTGCACACATCTGTGTATTTATCTGTGCATTTTGGGCATGGTGAGAGACCCAAAAGCAGTGCATGGGCATGCTGAAAGGTCACATGCAAAAACATCCTGAAAAACTCAGATGTGGTCTGGACTGAAAATGATACAAACCCCCCCAATATTTGAATTGAATTTTTTTTTTCCAAAATGTATACACAGTTGGTTTTGCAGGACAAACTCTTGCAACTATTTTGATCAAAGCCATAATAAAGTGCTATCACACAGCTCAGAGAAGTCCATCCATATTCGTAACATTTTTTGCCATATTTGGTTCCAAGGGGATGTAGTTTACTGTATGGATATCTTAGTGAGATAAAGGCCATGGTGCACCAGTGTAGACCACCACTGGTCTTATTTGTAAGGTGATGTAACAGTTTGCAGAGATTGTAAAGGCCGCATTCAGAAAAGGCTACATGTGACTAAAGTGAGAATTCAGAAGAATTTAAGGTTGTGGAATCAAAAGTAAGATCTGGGAATCCGACTTAAACCTTTGTGTATAATCCAGCACTGTCACTCCTGAATCTGTCTGAGAGAAAAAGGTGGCAGAAGAGAAGGTCCATCCAGTGTGGCAGCTAAACTATGAGCACAAGGATGAGATTACTTCCTCCTCATTTAGAAGTTTACAGCACAGACTTCTGTCTCTGAGCTAATTGTCTAGACTCCTCTCATAGTCACTGGAATCAGGCAGCTCTAAAAGGCAATTAATCTGACCTGTTTTAAATGAGACTGTGAGGAGAAGATTCACTACACTTTGGAAATGCATGTTTCTTGCCAGAGACCAGAAAGGGTATATGGATGGTAACAGGCACTGCAAATTAGGTGAGAAGGATCCCACTTCAAATAAAAGATTCCCAGAAAAAATTATTCTGGCATTTCCCAGGGTCAGACTGTAACTAATCCCCATTTATCTTCTGCTATGGGTGGGCAGGATCAGGTGGCATCTTATGGACATGTTTCTTTGACCCCTGGGAAGCACTGTGCTTCTTGCAGCCCTTTTGCCCCTGATGTCTAAGAAGTGAAGCAGTGCAAAATACACAGTCACTCATAAATGGAAACTGTTGATGTGTGAAACGTGAATGTCCTATCATCTCATCAGCTTTACAGTTGGCGCTATTTTAGGCTTTGACAAATGATTTTGTAGCAAAGGTCTGGCAGGGCCAGCAGGAACTGCAGAAAAAGTATCACTTATGAGCTAATTTTGCACTCAGGAAAGTTGCGCAGGGTTCTTGTAGGCAAACGAAGCTCCTTCTTGTCCCACAGCGGTAAGAGCTCAGGTTTTCTCTTTACCACGGGGTGACCTGTGCAAGCCCGTGACTCTGGCATGACTGTGTGCCGCTGTGGGCCGAGTGCTCAGCAGCGCTCATGGAACACCCCGAGCACAGCATCCCTCTCTGGGCTGTGTGCCAGGGACAGGCCTTCCAGTACTGCACATGCAACAGAGCCACAGACAAAGAGCCTGCCCTACAGCTTCCATTCCCCACTCTGCCCCTGGGGTTACCTACACAGAACACATGACCTATCCAGATTTTCTCCTTGTTTAACTTACTCTTGGATAGGTGTTGTCATGAATTTGAAGTCGGAGGCTGAAGATGAATGTGACTGTGATCTACAGATGGATAAATTCCACATCTGAATAAAGGTACAGGGAGTGGTTCAGAGCAGAGAAAAGAAAATAGTGACACTATCGTATTTGGGTTATGTTTTGGTGTCTGCACAATTAATTCAGAAAGTTATCTACAGCAAGAGAGCAAGATACTTTTAGCATATCATGGTTCAATATACTGCAAAGCTTCTGCAATACTTAAGTAGTTCTTTTACAGTGCACTTTAAAATTATATTTTACACATATGTATGGCAGTTTGTAGTCTACTTAAAATAAATATTTCCCATATATCCATATGCATGATCCACACTTATTTTGTAGTACAAGATGTGCTGACAGAGATTAAAAGATTGCAACACAGCAGAAGGCGTTGTGCTATCTTGCAAGTGCAAAGTAGGTACCTTTATCTGACTCAGTTTTTAGCATCTGTCTTCCGATTCATAACAGCTCTTGTCCCACATAAAACTATAATCACCTCTCAAGCCTCATTTCTTCAGGCATGACATTGTAGGCTCTTCAGGGTTGTAACAAATAAAGCCCCAAATTAAAGTTTAAGTCCCAAGTGTGAAAATGCTTAAACTGCAAAGTTTTCTTATTTCAGTCTTCAGTACAGCCTTTGCACTGGGGCAAATCACCAGAGCCTTTCAGGTGGGTTTGGCAATAGCTAATAATACCTGTTTTTGTTAAAAGAATGGAACACCTTGCCTTTTAGGGTGGGGTTAGGGAAAAAACCCTCCTTCCCTTAAACACCATATTTCCTTCCAAAACTGAATTTCCTCACAAATTGCCTTGTAAAACTCTAGAAGCAAGGGTGATGTAAAGTCAATCCGACCAGCCTAAAGTTGTGTCCAGGCTCAGTCAGGAGTGAGGCACTGAGTGACACAGCTGAGTGCTGCAGTGAGCCAGGAGGTGACATGAGGAAGCTTGCTGAGCTTTCTCCATTTGAAGGGGGTGTCAGTTCCCGTTCTTGCAGGGGAGGCTGAGGAATCAGGGCACAGGGATGCTCGTGGCAGTGTGCTGCAGCCCAGCATGCCCTTGGCAGCACTCTGCTCCTCGCCTGCCATCCCACTGCTGGGGCACTGGTGCAGCCCCCTTCCCTCGCTTCACTCACCAGTGCTGCAGGTCTCACCTCCACAGGTCATACGATGTGCTTTATTCTGCTTTGCTGCCTTCAAAATCTTTTGTCCTGGTGGATCTGGAGGCCAGTAAAATCCAGGCTGGCTCCATGGGACGGGAATGGTGTTGCCTCACTGCTAACAAAGGGTAGGCAGTGGAATTATAAATTACAGTAACAAGCCTTAATCCTCTATTTTGTCTGTCTCCACCTTTGCCTCTCCCACTGTTTCTAGCACGTCCATTTTGCACACTTGGAAGGGATTTTCTGACGTTTTTACTGGCAAATAGCTATGGATTCTGTATAACAACTTTTCTTGTAAGGAGAGCAAGATCAAGCAAAGAAATACAATTTAGACAAAAGTAGTATCAAAACTTGCAAGTAAATGAGTGAGACACTGAGCAGTGGTATTTCTATGGCCCTTCCTAACACAGGCTAAGAAAAAGGCCCCTGACCTCTCAGCTCATCACCTCATGTGCTTGACAAGGGGAAAGCCCTGGAAGCTTGCTGCTGTTTCAGACAGATGTGCTGAGAAAGGAATTTGGCATGTGGCAGATGGACAGGAGCTTTAGGTGTCTGACCTTCCCCCAGGACTGTGGTGGGGGAGGCACACTTCACTGGGATTGCCTGAGCTGAGCACACCAAGCAGAAACTGTAAAATCTTCCTTGTTTTTTCCGCGCTAGCTCTCAAGCAGTACGTGAAAAGTAAGTTTCATGAAGTCTTACTACCAAAGCATGAACTACATGAGCTAAAGGCGTATCAGCTGTGGAAAGGACTAGCGAGGAACATTTAAATATTTTAATTAAAGTCATGAATAATATAAAATCCAAAAACTAACGACATAATTGTAAAGAGTCTTTTTAGGCTACCAACATGCTAAATTAATTTGTTAGAGAAGTAGAAAAAAACAATCCTACATTCTCTCCTAAAGCAAACAAACTCTCTTAAATCATTACTCATGACATTTATATTTCCTAAATATATTGCCAGCAATGGAAAGAAAAGAACCTCAGGTATGGAAGCCTCTTACTTTTAATAATTTTCACAGATTCATTATCTATGATACATTATATTACATCTATATAAATACATTATCTATGAAGGTATATCACAAGGCTGTTGACTCTGTGGTTTAGCCAATATTTTGAAAGACTAATATTGAAGTAGAAAATTGAATTTGTATTAGTAATCTTCTAAAGAAAACAAAATCTACCCAAGAGAGGAAAATAATCTATGACAGGACACTTATCTAGGAGGAAGATACAATCTATTTTCTGATAATTTTATATTTTAAAAGAGAGTGTGAGAAGATCAGTGAAAAACAATTTGCATTTGATTCAAGCTCCACAATATGAAAAATATTCTCCTGTAAAAAAACTTGACAATTTCTAATGCTTTTGAAATTCCTTTTTCCAGAACAAATGGTATTTTCAGATCAGTAGTGGATAAATAGAAAGAAATACTGAAAAACTAAAGATTAAAAAGTCAAGCATTGTTAGGTGAAAAAGTGACAGCCAGGGTTTCTAATAATTTAATGTATTACTACATTTTGCCTATGGCAATCATTGCTGAACATTAATTTTTCAAAAAATTCCTGCCCTAGGGTACAGAAAGTCCTCCCCTATCAGCAGGCATTCTTCAGTCTGCTTTTGTGATTATCTGAATCTAGACCTAATCCTCTATACTATTCCAATGACACTTTAAAGAAGGGTCATTAGAGTCCTCTTAGTGTTTTCTCATTACAACCCAGAGATGCCAAAAGAAATTTTTATAGTTGCTACATAAACCCATAAAAGAACAGTTGTTGATTCTTTTCTCTGATAAATTCAAGTTGTTTACAGAACTACTTCTGCAGGAACTAGATGGCAAATGATGCACGGTTGTGTTAGTCCCCTTTCTTGGATGAATGTGGGACAAGTCAGGGACAGAACGAGCAAAGGTCACAATTGTACAATACTCTTGAACCCATAAAGGGAATTCCAGAATCATAACATCCATATGTTTCTAGTAAAGATACAATAATAAACCTTATATCTTGCCTGTTTGAGGAAATGATACTTTATTCACAAGAACAGCTCTTTTGAAAAGAGTTTATAATTGCTACTGTTTTAGACAGTGAGGGAAAATATTGTGAGCCTAAAACAACTGGGCAGAAGGGTGTCATGGTTGAGCACTAGGGAAGTTCCTCAGTCCTCCATTCCATCTTTCCAGGTGCAGCAACCCTCCTCTGAAGGAGCAAATCCTTTGGTTTTCACTCCCTTCTGATCCTTCTAGTGAAGAAGCTGTGATGAGACATGTCTATAGGGATAGCTGAGCTATTTGTGTTAGATCAGCTACGTGTTTATGTTACCAGCAGAGTAAACTAAGAAAAAAATTATGGCAAAGGAGATAAAAATATTTGCATGTAAGATAATAACATCAGAATCACATCATCATTTCTAAGCCACAGTCTGCTTACAAGGGTTTGTTTGTTGTTATTGTTGCTTTTTTGAAAGAGAGATATGAAGTTCTGAGTCTTACCCATGCAATATTAGCAAGCTCTCACAGGTAGAGGTGATAATTATAAGGCTTGGTTCATTGGGAAGAATGCTGAAAGCCTGAGGGCCATGGTTTCTTTGTATGGTGTAATTGTACTTCCTTCTCATAAAAGGATGGTGCTTATTTCCCATAACAGCCAGGTAAGCATAAATACTTACCTTTAGCAGACCCAAACCATTGTCCATTCATGATGGGGAAAGACTTTCATGGTCCTCACCAGTTGCTGCTGGATTGGGTTCACAAACCCTGTCAAATAAAGCAAATAGATTTATTGCTCTGCATGGGAATGTTCGTGTGCCTTGCTATGCTAACTGAGGAGATCAAGCAATATCTGTACAGCTGCATCAGTGGTAAGTAAGGCACAAGAACAGAATAACAAATGTTCATTTGGTTCATTTGGAGCCAAAATTTATAAATCTTCAGGAAAAACTGAGTTGAGGTCCATACCACATGGAACCAATGCACCTTCAAGCCATTATTCAACTTGAGTAGCCCGCTGCTCTCTCATTTTCTCTGTATTTTCTTTTGTTTTGAGCTTCCTTAGTTCCTTTTTGTTTGTTTCTGGGGTTCTTTTAGGCCTTTTAATAAACTGCTTGTGGCTCTCAGAAGCTGATCTAACACTCCTCACAAAATTCTCTACTTCAGAGCACTCTTTCCCAAAGCTCTTTTATGATGAATACACCAGTTGCAGGGTTACAACCTTACAGCTGAAGCAGACTGCAGACTTTATCAAGGATCCTGTACATAACTTTGAAGAAAAATGCTAAAGCCTTAGTCTTTTCTCTAACCCTAGTTTTCCAACAGCCTTTTATTCCTTGTGATTTAGTCTGTAAGGAAATAAACATTCTCCCTCTAGCACAAATGTTATTTTCTGGAAGTCTGTTTTTTTTAATTTCTTGATCCAATCTGGTAATTTTTTTTCCCATATCTTCCCACCTGCACTGTAAAAAGAGCAATCTGACAACTTCTATCTCTTTTTTAGAAGTTTTCTAATTAGTCTGATTAAAAGATGATAATCTCATCATCTGATTGCTCATCTCTCCCCCCGCTTTCTCTCCAAGGCTCAGTCATTTGCAGGTACAGTCTCCAGGAGCGGTTTGTGTGACTGGACAATCATCAGATTTAATAACTATCATCATTCTCCTAATGACAGCTTTAAAGATTTCCCCTGTCAGCTCCTGTGGTTTCAGCTCAAGATGAAGGAAGTAGATAATGGCAACCCCCTTCCCCCTGTTTACTGTCCCATTTAACACAGCAGTAGAAGCATCACAGCACACACCTGGGGAAAGACCTCTTTGTCAGGAAAAATTGATCAGTAATATGATTATTGCTCACATCTTTGCTTTAGGTATTAATGACCAAAAAAAAAGGCAAGAAAAAGCAAAAAGTGCATTTAATTCTGCTTTATTTGGAATTCTGGATAGGGAAAAGCACACCCAAATGGCAAGAACATAGTAGTTCATTGTCACTACAGGATTTGAAATCGTGGGGAAGTGACTTCACCACCTCAAGCATGGTCTGTCTGGAGCAGCTCAGAGAAGACCAGTCACAATTTTAAGCCTGAAGCTAAATGTCACAATCTGACTCTTAATCAGGTTCTTGCAGTTAAAACCCTTTTCCATGGAACTGAATATTTAATAACAACTGAGGGTGGTGTCTCCAGAAACGCAGGGTGTGAGCAGAACCTAAGGGCTCTTCCCTGGTATTCCAGCTGGCTGACACATCTGAAAGCAAACCTCAGCCTGCTCTAGAAAGATGTAGTCGATGGATTTCATCACCTCCTCCTTTATTCATTCATGTACCAGTGGCCTGTGCCCCATGACTCAGAGCCTGTTGAACTCCACAGTACTTGTTCCCATGAACCTCCGTGGGTATTTTATTTAGCCTCTCCCAAAGCAATTTGTTTTGTAGAGTTTTCCTTTCTAAACATTCCTTCTTTACAGACGTTCGAATAGAAGTTTTCAAAACTCACAACGTGTCTTGAAGCATATTTGGGGAGGGGTAGTTGCAGTACACAATTACAAAACTCAGCAATTTTAATATGGAGAAGGAGATTATTGTGTTCTGGCTACAGCTATAAAGGTGGAGATGCAAAAGAAGAAGCTATTTCAAAATCTGTGGGAAATCTGGCTTTGGAAGAGTGATGGGCAGAAGGCAGAATGGCTTAGTTCACAGGGAGCTCTGCAGGAACTTTTCACGAGGCCCGTGTCAAAAATGAAAATGTTGGTAAACCATTCACTGTTTCATCCCCAGAGAGCTGGGCTAGAGCAGCTCGTGTGAAACACTGACCATTTTCTCCACACGGGCAGTGCACAGCTCCCAGTCCAGAGCTGCAATGTGTCCACCTGCCTTGGCCTCTGCCAGGGGGTTTGTGGCAGGCCGGCTCAGAGGCCACTTGGTCACCTCTGGGGTTGTGCTGTTGGTGGCAGGCCAGCAGCACCTGTGCCAGGCTGCTCTGGTGGCTCACATCCCCCTCCCTCAGCCAGAGCTGCCCTGCCAAGGGTAGGAACTGCCCAGCAGCTGAGCGGCACAACAGGAAAAGAGCAAAGCTGGGTGCAGCCCTGACATGGCTGGTTGTGTGCCAAGGCAGGCTTCAGTCTTGCTGGAAGGCAAGTCTGTGTAGACATAACAAAGGGCAGCTGTCTCCCATTCAGTCACAGTCCAGCCATGGAGATTACCTCTGTCTGAAAGACATGAGATCGTTCCTGCTGTCTGGTAATACAATTGAAAATATTTCATTTTTCTCTTGAGTCCTTGAAGATATGTGCATGTGTGTGTGAGACACTAAGCACAGGCAAATGTGAATTTTCTAAGTACCTTAGCACAGACTAAGTGTTTTATATGCTTTAAACTGTTCTGTTTTCTAATTTAAAGAACTGGGCTTTAGTTCATTGTAATATCATCTTAGAAGAGAAAGAAAAAAGAACAGTAGACTTAGGAAAGTTAAATACATTATAGTCTCAATGTTCTGGTGCAGACAAAGCAAAACTAAGTCTTTGCTTGGATTCACAGTCTGAACCTTGTTTAGGCCAGATTGCAGCAGCAACATGAGTGGGAGCAAGTTAGTCCTGTATCTGTGCTTCTAGCATACCTATATCATAAAACTAGAGTGGCTCACCTTCCTTTCCCCTCAAGAGAGTGAAGAGAAAAACACAGATATCCTGGGAAAAATGTAACAAGCAATGTGTAAAATGTAAAGTATTTTTACAGACTATAGTTTGACTTAGACTACAGTTTTACTGTTTTCTGAGTGCCAGGAATCTTATGAATGAACTCTTTATGGTGTTTGATCAATAAACCTCCAACATTTAGAGACTTTAATTATTGCTGGTTTTCTTTTTGTTTGTTTTTTTGTTGTTGTTGTTTGGGGTTTTTTTGTTTTGTTGATTTTTTCCTGTGTTTCATTTTAAACACCTTCAGCAGGACAGTGTAAACCAGAGAGCTCGGACACTTGTGAAAATTCTTACTCTTACATGTGGCTCATCTCTATTACCCAGCCATAAAATTCAGTGTCAATATTTCTGAGACAATGTGTATTTTTTTTTTTTTTTTTTTTTTTTGGCAGGTGATAATCTATTATTTCTCTGCATAAGGATCTATCTGTAATGATGCATAATAGGACTGTTTTAGACCACACAGCAGGAGGAAGTGCAGATATAAATCATTCTCCCCACCAGCACAGTCTTTTGGGAAGAACAGAGAACATACTTTAATAGCGATTGTAGAGAATACTAGAACTTTGTTGGAGGTAATGTGAGGAAGAAACATAGTTTATTCTCAGGAACATACAATACTTCAAATAGACTGCTAAATGGTGTTTCTTCTGGTTAGCTAACAAGGCTGGTTTCCTAGGAATAACAGAAGTGCCCTTCATTCTTGGGACACTCCTAGGGCAGTGGTTATTGCCACTGGACAGGTCTGTTTCTAGGGCTCGTCTCCTTGTTTTCATTCATGCACTCATGCAGAAATTAATCTTCAGTGGTAAGATCTCCCACCAAGGCATCAAAACTTTGTCCTGGGGACATGAGAAAGTCTTTTCTAGTTAAAAAACCCAGGAAGAACAAAATTTATCCTAAACCCACCCACAGTGATGACTTGCCTAACCGGAGTGCTGCACTAAAGGCAGACAATCTTGGACAAACAGCTCTCTGGCTTAGACCTCTCTTCCTTGGAGCATCCTGGGAATAGATCCAAATATACTTTCTAGTACTCTAAGTTCAGATTTTTCAAACTTAAGTGAATGAGAGCAAACCTGACACTCTCCTCTGTGTCTGAATGTACTGGCATGGGAAAAACTCAGCATGCAGAGCATGATGTGCAGCTTTTTGTCGGAGCACAGTCTGGGCCTTGGAGCTCATTTCCAGAGCTCATCTGCTGCATCTGCTTGGGAGAGAAGTGAACCAAGATGATTGCTTCCAGCAATTAGTGGTTATGGGAGCTCTCACACTGGGGGCTGCATCCAGACTCCTATCTGACTTGATCTCTCCTACATTGGTTTGTCTATAGTGCACTCTTATCTCCCTCAAACCTTTCTGCAGTAAGTTCTCATTTCTCCTCAAATGGTAGCTGCTTCACAGACCTCATCATGATGGACAACCTTCCATGCACTTGAGTAGTGCCATCAAAAATGACATAAGCAGAACTGTGGGTAGTTTTCAAGCTATGGGAACTTCACATATTTACACAGTGGTTTGTCAATGCTTTCTGCCCTGTCCTTTGCTCCTTTCTTAATAGTTAATCAAATTTTATTTGCCTTTCTGACTGCTGTTGAGTGCTGAACTGGCACTATAAGAGAACTCTTCACAATTACATTACCATCGCTTTCATGAATGAAATAAAATAAAATTTAGAGCTGTCATAACCTTCTCCTGGAGTATTTTGGTTTGATTATATTTCCCACTATTATCACTGGAGGCTGGAGAGCATTTTTGGCACCCAGTAGACTTTTTTTTCACAGGTACTTCCTTTATTACCAGCCCTTCAAGTGACTTATGCAGCCGGCATGGACGCTGCATTCTTATTCTTGGGACATTCTGAAACAACATATTGTGAATTTGTGTCCTGTGGAAGTACCACTAGCTGTGCTTTATTCAAAAACCAGTTTGTTCTGTCTTTTGTTGCACTATTAACCTGCCCTGACCCTCCAGAGTTTCTCCTCCTCTCAGCAGAACACCTACATCGTGAACTCATGGAGAATAAAATGTGCTTTTCAGCTGGGAACCCACTTCACAAATCTGTGTGTGAATATTTCCAGTACAACAGACCTGATATTTTACAAAAATCTGCATATTCACAGCCATATTTTATGCAAACATGTACATACCATTAATATACGAATTTCATTAGTGTCTCTTGACTGGGTCTAGACAAAACAAGGATGTCTTCAAGGGATACAATGAGAAGAATTTATTATGCATATGCAGTTAAGTGGTATGAGATCTCTAGGCAGAACTAATATCTTTCATTAGACAACTGGTGTAGTTTGAAAAAATCCCCAAGCTCTTGGGCACCTTGAATATTTAGATCTGAAAGAAAAGCCTCAGCTTTAAAAGCTAAAGACAAGCACAGACCAATTGCTCAGAATTTAGTTAAATATGTATCAATTAGATAATCATCTAAAAAATGACAGCTGGTATCAGTGAAGTAGAGGTAGAGTACCACTAGAAAATGTAGAGTTAGGGTTATTTTTTCCTCAGCACTTGGCTTTTATCAACATAGAATTTCATTTGCAATTTTATCACCCTGTCTCTCCAGTAATGTGAAAGCTTTCTGCAGCTCTTCACAGCTCGCTGTAGATCTGATTATTCTGAATAACTTTGCCATCAACAACCTTTATCACCTCACTATTCCTTGCATTCGCAAGATGATTTACATTAAGTATCCATACTCCCCTTCTTTATTAAACAATAATGGCATACTGGCACTGCATGGCACTACAGCCATACTCATCATCAAGTTTTTGTAAATTTTGAAGTGAAAGAAGTTTTTATGAAGATGGCCATCACAAAATCAGATAGTTTTTTGAGTACTTGAGAATGTTTGAGGAAGGATTCACTTGACAGTTCTACTTAAAAAGAAAATGAAAGCCAGAAACCTTGGGAATGCAGTACAGCTCCTCTGGAAAATGCTTGTTTACGTATGGTGAAGATCTATCCATGTGTACTTTCTGCTTTTAATTATGCATCACATTCTGTAATTTTTCAAAGACTATTACAAAATACTTTCTATTTCACCCTGAGCTATAAATTTATTGACCTGTACCTCCCTAACTTGTGAGACAGACACTATACCTCCTGATTTAGAGCCTTGTAACAGGGTGAGCTTTAGTGGAATTGCATCTGCCGTGCTTTTAGATATAACTTTGATTTGAACACTGGCCAAACAGAGGTATGGAGGTTTTGTTTACAGTAATTTCCTATAGCTCAGCATGGAACAAAAAAAGAAAAAAAAAAAAAATCTATTCAAGAGTAAATAAATGACTTGACACATGGATTGACTTTTCTGGCAGGAAATGCAGTTTCATGATTGGTCATAGTAGATCCACATGAGATTTGTCTGGATTTCTGCCACATATATAACATAGTCTACATGTATCTTTGGAATTGGAAAAGCTATTATTTAAATGCTGTAATCTGTGCTTCAGATAGAATAATGTGCCTGACAAGCACAGTACATAGTTGGAAAATACTAATTATTCTTTTCAGGTTCTTTAAGATTAGATAGCTCTTTTTCTGGAGTTTCTTTGCCTTTCAAATTTTGTATTAAAAGTTTGGGAAACATGAAAACTACTGCTTTTCACTCTTACCATGGAAATATGTATTCTTACAGACTTACTAAATAAGACATCAGTGACAATACACTGCAAACCCTGAATCTTTCTGTCCCTGGGCCCTACACTTTCCAGACTTGTCTCCTGTAAGGAGAACAATAGATGGGCACCTTTCCAAAACATTCCCTGCTTGGCAGCAAAATTAGACTTCACCCACTGTGCAGATCGATGCCATGCCCTCTAGGTAACAACAGCTGGAAATGTTAATCCTTGATTATTATCAGTGTGCAGCTGAATTAAGACCTCACTGAAATAAGTGAGGAAACTGATGTTTCTCAGTACCATAGTGCTGTGCCCTCTGTTAATCCATACTGTGTCAGTCTGAATCAGACAGCAAGTGCAGAGATCCTGAGTATTTTCCCCACCATGGTCATTCCAATACTGAAAGCAAACTCATGAAGTCAGTATAATGTTCACTTAAAGCTCATATAATCTGAGACTGAACTGAATTATGATGCATCATGTAAGTTTGCCCCTAAGCATTTCTGCGTGTGGATTTGCCCTCACCCTAAAGCACTTCCTCATTGGTTACTCCCTCTTCAGCTCCCACAGGTTTTTTAGAACCATATCATGTAGGACATTATTTTATAATAAAAACAGAGTTGGTAGCAGGTTAAGGGAGGTGATTCTGCTTCTTGCTCTACCCTGCTGCCATCCCCACCTGGAGTGTTCCATCGAGCTCTGGGGCCCTGAATGCAAGCAAGACCTATTGGAGTGGAGGAGGGCCACAAAGATGATCAGAGGATGGAACAAATCTTCTATAAAGACAAGCTGAGACAGTAGGGGCTGTTCAGCCTGGAAAAAAAGAAAGGCTCCAGAGAGAGCGTGCAACACCTTCTAGTACATTCCAGGGACCTATAAGAGAAGTGGAGAGGGACTTTTTACAAGAACATGTAGTGACAGGACAAGGGGACACGGCTTCAAACTGAAAGAGAGTAAATTCAGAGTAGATAAAAGGAATAATTTTTTTTACAGTGAAGGAGGTGAGACAGTGGAGAGAGAGAGAGAGGTGGCATATGTCCCATCCTTGCAAACATTCACTGCCAGTTTGGATGGGACTCTGAGCAATCTGATCTAGTTGAAGATGTCCCTGCTTATTGCAGGAGGAGGTGGAACTACATGATCTCTTAAGGTCCCTTTCAACCCACAGCCTTCATGTGATTTTGTGGTTCTGTGAATTCAATTTCATTAAAAAAAATTAAATGGAAAATGCTGAAGAACAAGTGTATCTTTTGAGGTATTTTTAATGTAAGGTAGAAGGCAATATTATCTCTCTCTTGTCACTGGAAGACCTAAATCTCATTGTTTCAACTTACATAAATAAATAAGTATCCTGTCAGAACTCTACTACTTTGTAGGGGGATTTTAGGAATCATAAAAGAAGTAATTTGGTGTTCATAGTGTGAAAAAATTATTAGCTTCCAGATTTCTGTTTTTCTTACAAGTTAAATCTATTTTTTAGAGATATATTTTCAAAAGGCAAGATAGAAACATGCATGGTAATAACTAAGAAAAATGTTGTTACATTCAGCTGACCATATTTAGACAATGTTTCATTTTGGATTCAGTTCCAGTAAAAAAAAGGGCTATGTGTCTAAATCTAGGAGTGTGAGAAAAAACCTTGTTCTTCTTTTGTGAAAATGGGAGTCTTACAAATATCACAAATGCCTTGCCTTTCTATTTGTCAAGAATGGAAGAAATGAGGCTCCTCTAAAACTAGGAAAAGGATATATTTTATAATGTGGAGTTATATTTAATTTTATTTAGTTATCAAGGAAATAGAGTGCATTTTGTATATCTTATTCTCAAGATAAGATGATGGAAACTTTAAAGACCAGATGGAAATTTGTTTTGAAAGGATATAATTAAGGATCAGGAAAAAACTAATCTGGATTTAAATAGCTTAAAGATGTTGTTGAATGTATTAATACAAGACAACATAAACTGCAATGCAAGTCAGAGGGTTTTTGAAAGAAGGCCAAGAACTTCAATCTGTGAGCAGTCATAGTGAAATTTGGTGCACTAGGGGGATAATCCATATAAATTGGTGCCAAAATTATTTAAAGAATTTTGGTTGCAAGATTTGACCCTGGGAGATTCAACATTCAAGTCTTTCTGGCTCGGCTTCTTCTCCATCATCTCTCAGGTCTTGATTCGGTGAAGTTAGAATAGAAAACCCCATGACTTGAAAAGTCAAAAATTCTTTTATATCTATGTATCTACATATCTGTATATTTGTCTGTGTGTATATGCAGGTTATAATATACATGCATATGTTAAATATGTGTATTTTATATACATATATATTAATTTGTATAAAGGTAAGTGTGTGCTTAAGTAGTTTGCTGAGCAGAACTGGCTTGTTGAGTTGTGGGACATAAGGATCCTCTTGTTTCAGAGCTTCCCAGGATCATCAGCATTTTCTGAAAGTTAGTACAAGGCTGATATTTCCAGCTGCCTGCAAGATTCTGTTGTATGAGCCATATCCTGAAGATGTGGTCAGTGTACCATCACGTGCACTGCTCATCCTATAGAATTTATCACCTCTCTGCTGAAAGTTTTCAGTACAACCATGGCGAATATGACATTGAATTTTTGGTAGATTTGTTTTCTTCTAAGGGCTGGGTGTGTGGATAGATGAGGGTAGAACTTAATTCCTTTTACTTTTGTCATGGTCAGATGTTTGAGGTGTAAAGTTTAACAGTAGTTTGAAAAATCTAATGGATGTGTCTAGGGTTGCTTGGGGGCACTTGTGTTTGCTTTTATTTTATTAGTGCTTCAGGTATTTTTTTACATAATTAAATTTTGAAATGACAAATAAATAAGAATAAAAACTCTCTCATGCCTTATCCCTTGGCTTAATGAAATGTTAATTTAATAATTCTAAGCATATGGCAGTTTTAAATTATGGATCTGACATAATAGTTCCAAGTGCAATAAACTGTCATGTAAACTGTGATTAAGCACCGTAAGAATACCAACACCCACCTATTGTGTTAGAAAACCACTTTTACAGCTTGTGTCAATGAGGCAATCTCTCAAAAGATTTGTACTAGCTAGACCCAGCTCTCTCCCCCACACAAAAACACGACACAGGCACTATTTGCTTATGGGATTCCTCCCTGCAAATCACTGTGCTCTGTTTGCTCATCCAAGCCATTACCATTCCTGCTTTGCTGAGAATCATCAGGGAACTGAACTCTCAAAAAAAAAGGCTCTGAGAGAAAAACAAAATAAAATTTTGCATTCCTTACCCCAAAATCATACATTAATTTCCTCCCCCTCACCCTCTTCAGCATGTGATTCTCACGTGTGCTGTGTCCCCTACCACTCTCACCAGGGTCAATCCTGGTTAAAGAAGGTCCCACATTCCCTAAAACACATTCCCTTAATCCCTTTGCCCTCCTGAACTCACTCATCCCTTCAGCTGGGCATGAACAGGTCTCTGCAGGGCTGTGCAGCTGCTTCATATTTTGTGACATGGCTTCACAAAGAACTTAATCAACAAGACTGAGAAGGAGGAAGACTCAGGAGGGCGTGATGGTGGGAACCTAACCCTCAGGATGGGAACCTCTCAAACCAGCTTTGCCAGCAGAGATATTGCAGTATGGAACTACACCCCTAGGCACTAAATGCAGTATGCCAAATTCCAACCTAAAGCCAGAACCTCAATTTTTGAGCACTGAAAAACAGAGCATAATAACCACAAAATATATTTTGTTTCTTTTTTAATACCTGAATGGCTTGTGCTAACAAATCTACTGTATCTTAGACTATATCTTAAAATGGTACAAAAAAAAAAAAATTAGTCATGAGCTTGTTGAAACTATTTAATGGAATTATGGCAAAGCATCTTAGCTCTTTCTTTGCTTTCTAAAGGGTTATTTGGTATTGGTTTGTTAACTACAGACAGCTATTGAGCCTGCTAATCAGAAACAAAGAAGCAACCTGTGCCCAGAGATACATTCTCAATTAACAGAGATGGGACTTCAGGGAAGTATATTTCCAATACGTATGGCAGTATCTTAACCATTAGATTGAAATTAGATTAGATTAACACACTAGATTTTCCCCAATTCTAAACAAGTATTTTACTAAAGTTTAATTAAAATGTATTGTAGAAAAGTTCACTGATTATTTTTTATGGCTGACAGCAGGCAAAACTGTGACAACTCGACAATTATGCTCAATAATTTTTTCAGTCTTATTTTAGATTAAATAACAAAACAAGATAGTTTTTTAATTCAAACATTAAAGTCTGGTCTATCTTACCAGACTTCTTTTGAATATGCCAGTGGTTACTTAATGAAGCATGAATTACTGATTGTGAAACATGGAGAGATAAAATAAAATCTAAAATTACTAGCACACACCCTCTTACAGTCAAACAGGAACTAAAGTCTGATTATATTAATAAAATGACAAGATCCTTTTATGAATGAGAGGAATAATTAATTGAATTTAACTTATTTTTTTTTCAGTGTAATTTTAATTAAGAATCTGTTTTATCATTTCATTAAGTGAAAATATTGTCACAACCTGTACCTTGTGTTCGTATGTATATGCACAGATTCAGACAGGTGGTGCAAATGCAAACCTCTTTTCCAGAAATCAGCATAAACATAATCATCTGTGCTTGAATGGGCAGCTTGTCACTGCTGGGGGGGATGCCACCAACCCTCCTCTTGTAAAGAATGACTTTGGCATTTTGAGGGGGTGTGGGAGGGGTATACTGAGGCACAGTCCCTTTTGGGATGGGTTCTTGTTACAGGGAAGAAAAGTCTCCTGGCAGCCTCTGTGTAGTGTGTTAAAAATTTGAATTAACTTTAAAAATAATTTGCCTCTCTCTTAAATGACAGATCCATCTCTGGTAGTCCAGGAGTCCAGTCTGGGCTGTCCATCAGCTCTGTTATACATGTTCAGGAGGTTCAACCTTAGACTCTCTTGTTTTGCTGACCTGCTAGTTTTGGCCCCATGGCATTTTACAAATCCCAGCTCACTTGTTAAAGGTTTCCACACCAGGCCAGCTTTTGCGGTTGTTTCTACATTGAATTTGACCCATTGTGCTTTTAACAGTAGCTACTACAGAGATTTTGATCTTGACTTGAGCTTATTTTTTATTACTGTTTTTATTATACTTGGTAAATCAAGTCTTTCCATCGGCTAGATATGAAAAGTTCCCACATGTATTTCCTAGCTCCATTCTCAAGCTTTGCTGAAGGTAACTCAAGAAGAGGGGTGAGCAGGTTAAGGTGACAGCAGACTGTGTTCTTCCTGTGGCTCCAGGAAGGCTGTGACCACACAGTGAGCACCAGGACACTCACTCCCCTGGCAGACCTCTGCCTCACATGGGTGTTGCACCTTGGCCCCTGCTGCTGCTTCTGCTCTCCAGCAGTTTCTCTGAGCATTGGTTGGGTCTCTGTGAACTGAAACCCATGCTCAAATCTCCATTTCCCTGTTTGAAGCTATGTTCAGGTCCAGGACAAAATTTACTTTCCCCCAATACTTTGACAGCCTGATCTCCTCCAAACAAATGGAAAATAAAAAGTGCTTAGCCCTCTCTTGTCACAGCTCCACATGGTCTGAAAAAACAACCTTAGGAAAGCTGCAAAGTAGAAAACAAATTTTATTTCACTGCTTCATTTTCATTTTCTATCTTCTCCTTTTGTACATTGTTGAATTCCCTGCATTGCCTGTGAGACTTAGCATTTGTTGACAGCAAGCCTCACCTGTTTCACCTTACCTGAAAATCCTCAGGGCCATGATCACTTCTAAGCTCAGCCTCCCTGAGTGTTTAAACCTCTCCAGTTTTGAACTTATATGGAAATATCAGCATATTTTAATTAATACTATTAGAACACTTATCAGAAGTTAAAGTACTGAGCTCATTCAATATGTGGAGTTGCTGTAATTTTTCACTCTATCTTTATCTTCACTCTATCTTATAGTCAGACCCTGAAATTGCTACAATTTCTGAAAAGGAGATGCCTATTTGTAGATCATTGGCAGAATTTTCAATTTCTTCTTTTTTCATTTTATTTTTAATGAAATTTATCCCTCTGAAGAAAGCCAGGATAGGGATTAAATCTGCTTAAATCTTGCCTGAACTTGAATCCAGGCACCTAGAATCAAGTAATAGTCAGCCTGTAAACCACATGTGCCTCTTTACCAGGACTGCCTAGCCCTGGAACTCTTTATATTCACTAGAGAACTCCCTGACTGCTTTGGGAATTCTCCTGTATCTCCATGTATCCTGGTTTGTACATATGATCTATAAAGAAAAGAGACTTATACACTATTGTATAAATTTCCCTTGCAAAAATTCAGTGAAGTGATGCCTAGATTAGACAGGGAAATGAAAGGAAGAATAAGGTAAAAGAATATTGAGTCCACTTCTAATTTAGTTTTCAAATTAGTTGGACCAGATCAATTTCATATTTGGATATTTGAAGCACTGTCTGAAGAAAACACAAAGCTACTGTCCTTGCAAAACGTTGGTGAATGATGAGATGCTGAAAGATTAGTAAGGACAAATATACCAGATGAGTTTTAACAGGAGTCAAGAAATGAAAGACTAATCAGCTTGATTTCATTTCCCAGGCAAGATCCTGGAACAATCAGTCAACCAAATATTTGAAGTCAGTTTTAAATGCATGCTCCAGAGCAAGACAGGAACTCAGTCCTGAAACAATTAAATGTAAGGAAGGTGCAAACCTATCTGTGTATGCAAATCTGGGGATCAGTTATGTATGGAAATGTTCAAGGACATAAGAGGAAATAAGTATTCTATAGAAAAACTTAGAAATCAGATTTCATAATAAAAGCATTCATTGCTTTTATTACTTCACAGATAATATTTGCCTCTTTGCAGCTTAGAGGAGAGAAGACTGGAGCAAGTCAGGGAATAAGGGGAAAGACCAGACTAAGCATGTGAATATTTTTTACCAAGAATAATCATTTGTCTGTGTACAGGACTGGTAAAAACCAGGAAAGGATGGGTTCAAATTGCAATAGGAAATGTTAGTTAGATGTTAGAAAACCTGATATAGAAAATATGAAATAATGGAAATGATGACCAAGGAGGCCCTGGATATACCACCAGTAGAAATTTTTAACTTGTTAGATTACTGTATGTCAGACTGTGATTCTGTCTTCTAATAGAGGAATGCAGCAGATCCTTCTTGGGAACCTACTATCCCTTGGTTCCATTATTGCATGAAAATGGCAGAAGCACATGAGCTCACATAGAAAGACAGCTATTTGCAGGTAATTCCTACATTCTTGAAACAACACAACAGTGTTTTTCACAAAAGCTGAACCCACTGACATCCCCCTGACATTATTTTTCTTAGTCTAAAATACACTGATGTTAACAAAAAGCCCTCTTTTGTCCCAGTCTGGAGGGGTTTTCTGTAGCATGCTCCAGGAGAGCAGGAATAGCAGAAAAGACAAGACTCCTCACCGGTCACAGTAGTTTCTCAGCAGAGGTGGACGGTTTGCTACAGTAAGTAGAGTCTTAGATTACAGCAAGTGGTGAATAATTTGGGGGAAAGTGTATGAGATTTTTGCAGAGCACACACTGCTAAATTGGTGTGCATGTGAATGGGCACTGTAAGCTGAGATGGGTGATCTGAAGTCCTGAGGAAGCACTCTAGAATGTATCTGGCTGCACCACAGAGTCCAAAGTAAAGGAAGGGGGAAAATGTTAAGCACAGGAATTTAAAGAAACTTCTTTAAGTAGACTACATCTGTGTTTTTATCACAGCAGTCTTCTGGAAATCTATCATCAAATAACCAACATGGACAATATCTGAAAATAAATGCTTCAGGGAAGAAAAGTTTTATTGTTGTAAAAAAAAAAAGGAAATTTCTTTCTTTTCTTTTTCCCTGAAAGACTTAGAGGACCACTGAGCTCTCCTGTTGAGTTATATATACTGTGTTTTTTATATCTACTGTGGTAAATGCAGGACAACAGTTGGTCAACACTACTGCACACTTGTTTGCATTAATCACATGATAAGCAGGAAAAAGAATAGATTTACTTACTGTCTTTTGCTCAACCAAAGTATACCGTGTAAATATTATTGTTGCCAGTAGAAACACTATTCAGGTGCATAAACATGCAATAACATCCCTGTGCTGTCTTTAGCACAGACAAATAATTCTGGTCACTATGGTTTGCTCGACAGTTGCTGAATTTCTGCTGATGTGTTTGGCATTTGGTTGTAATTACCTATTCATCTGAATTAAAAGATTGATCACTGCAGTCAATGACTGATACAGAACAACATAAGAGGGATACATTAATACTGAAATTTTATGTAAGCATTGTTCCAGAGGGAAAAGAACATATGCAACAGGAAAATTGAGAAGACATCTGTCACGGTAGTCAAGCCTCTATCAAGCTTGATAATGATTATGAATCCATTACCATTGATATATTGCATAAAGCTGTGGGAATGGGAAGCTTTTCACATGACAGAGAGAGTAATCAACATCCAACAGAAGTCATCCCATCACACACACACCTGCTGTGTGCCTCACATCAGAATATGTCATTTGGAAATCTAAATGTTACTGGCATGGCAGAAGGAGACAGACAAATAATGAGATTTGCTTGTGAGCTATTTTATTCCTCTGCTAATGAGGTTTTCTAGTAACTAAACAAGCATTTGGTAACTTGCATATATTCCTCAGAATGTGTTGACAATACATAATTTAATCAATACATTTCAAATGCAGCTGAGTAATATTTCCAAACTGTTCCTCATGAAGAAAATTCAACTGCTTGTAATGGAGAAACATATTTCTTTTCTATATATTTATGGTTTTATATATATATATATTTCTGAGTATTTATACTACTATATTCAAAAGAATAAACACGAAGAAAAACCCTCTTGCATTATGTGTGCATGAGTGTGTACCCTAAAAATGGCTGCAAAAATCTTATTTAAAATTAAGCAGAAAATACTTTTATTTCAATCTTTTTTTTTTTTTCCCAGAGTTGGACTGAATTCAAGTGTGGGCAACAAGAATAGGAGCCTGTGTTTTGAAGACAAGAAAATACTAGAAAATTCCATCTAAGACAAAAACATGCATCTCAGAATCTGATAAAATCAGATAAAACATGAATTTCGTGTGCTGGTTTTGTATATATGAACTGCAGTTCATGTTTGTAAAACAATTCAAAAATTTCCCAAAATATGCTTACCCAGCATGAGAGTTTATGTACACACATTTACATATGCACACACACAGGATGTTTTAGCATACACATGCATATACATACACATATATATAAACAAGCATACATACATGAATATCTTATATATATTAAATGTTTCAGCAGGTATTTAGGTATTTTTTTCCTACTGTTTTGAATTATTGTGAAAGTCACAAAATTATGTCGAGTTTTAACCTTTTAGTTACAGGCATTTTTAACAGTTGAATAAGTAAATTGCTACTTTTTCCATTTGATTTATTTACATCTGAAAACTAAAAAAAAAAAGGAGGCATCTCTATATAAACTGAAATAAAAACAAAAGTTCTAGCTTTTTAAATAATGAAAGATGTATTAAGAGGGTTATATAAAATATGTTTTTTGCATTCATCTTTTACACAGAAACATTCTGGTAAAACAGACCATCGGAGATTAAATCCTGTCTTGTTGTGGGGACAAAAAAGAATAATAAACCGCTAAAGTGGTGAGAGGATGAAACAATACCATAAATAGCAAACCAAAAGTAGTTTAAACTTTTCTCTCAGTAACAGCATCAGTCTAGTCTCTGAGTGAAAAAAATACATAAACATCACTTTTGTTTCAAATGACCAGGAGGAATCAAAGGAAAATCCATATTGTCACTGTTCTACAAAAAGAGACAGATGTTAAGTGACACAGAAAAGGAAGAGTAATTTGGTAAATAGAGGGAAAGTTAGGGTAGCTTTTATTTTATTTAAATTTGTTTTTAATTTAGCACAACCCTAGAAAAATTGTGACTTAGCATAGGATCTGCTTGGACATTCTCTGAAACTGGCTACTGGAATGCATCCTTTGGGTGAAGGTGCTCAGGGTCACAGCAGTCCTTAGCTCAGGGCTGCTCAGCACTGCCATGGCTAGGAAAGCACCAGATCTCCAGAAAACTCATGTAAGAATATTCAAAAAAAGAAATTTGCTAGCATAGGCCTCATGTGAGATGAGAAGAGTGATTTAGACCAGCAGTTGGGAAAGATCATTGTTTCTGGGGCTGATGAGTGGGACAAGAATTTTTATTATTTTTCTGCTCAAATCCGTTTTGATACTGTAGAGTCATGTTGAGTATTGATTCTAGCTTAAATATCTACTAAATCCTGCCTGAGAGGAAAGCATGCAACCAGCTGGAAGTTGTTAAGAAAGATCAGTAAATACAAGCAGGTATAGAAGCAGGGGGAGTAGAAATTGGGAAGAAATGAAGATGGTGAGAGAAAGCAAAAGAATAAAAAACTGAAGGTTTTTTGTGGTTTTTTTTCCTGAAAAAGATGCTTGGCCAGGAAAATTTTCTGCTTATGTTAATGAGTTCATGAAAATCAAACACCCCATTAAAAATGGTGTTTTGCATAGTGTCAGCTGTGTATGAAAAAACAAATAAAATGCATTTCCAAAACATCTGTAATCTATTACAGAAATCTGTAATTTCAGATCTTGGTTTGTAACTTGAGATATAAATCTTGGAAAAAGATTTTTTAGAGACTCATTTTAATTTAGAAGAAACAACAGCATTTGGGAGGCTACACCACAGAACCAGAGAAGAATGAAAGCTCTGAAGATAAGACAATTCTATGATGGTCTTTATTGCCTACACCACAAACCTACAGAAACATGCAGTAGCAAGAACATGCTGAAGATATTAAGAGGAAATCTGAGAAATCTGAAGCACAATGAGACTGAGGTGGCAAGGAGCAGAATGTGCTCGGGGTGGAAGATATCCCAGCACATACTCCGTGGACAGGGCTGCTGCAGGAAGACACAGCAAATGGTCACAGGCAAGGCTGATTGCCCCTTAAAGGAAGCAGAATAAGCACACATGCATTTTTTTTTCACTGTGATGCAGGTTTCTGCAGCACGCCCTGCAGCAGCACCTCGCTCCATTTAAGAGATATTAGACTTTTCCTCAGATGTCACAGGCATTTATTTGTGGGAACTGCTCAAAGGAGATCGAGTGGGTGGAACACTGGCTGAATAAGAATGGAAAACGTACAGCATACAGAACATAGAGGTCTTTGGTAAAGGTTAGATCTGTAGGTAGATGGGCTGGTAATAGGCTGGAAGATCATGCTTCAATTCAGCTATTGCACATAAAATCTGTTAGCACTTGCACCTACTAACATGGGATACAGAGAGCTCTTTTGCTATGCCTTGCTCACATGCACATTAATTTTTCTCTAGTGTCCCAAGCGAGACTTTCTGTGTGTCCTGGTATAAATCCTACACGAGTGCCCCAGGAATGGCACCTAGTCCACTCCCCACTCGGTGTGATGTCTGCAGGCTGGCAAAGGTGGCCAGGAGCAGCCTGACTGTGGCTGTGCTCCCTGTGTCTGCACTCCTGTGTCTTGGCAGTGCCGCCAGCCCTGTGGTGCCTCTTCACAGCACAGCATTGGCCACAGCCAAGGGACAAGCTCTGACAGAGCCAGCTTATGGCTCCCAAAAACCCCTCCAGACTCTGTATGTGTCCTCACACATTTGTAACCAAGCCTCAGTGGCAGGGGCCGGTGCTTCTGAGCCAGATTTTGAAAGCAGCACTAAGTCTCTTAAATCCTATCTAGTCCTCAGGGGTTCTAGCATAAAGTGCTTTCAAGTCAGTTGTGTGAAATAAGCAGCAGTAACAACGCAATCCTTGGCCGCATTTTTCTTTTTGTTGTTATTTTAGTGGGATTGAGGTGGATTGGGTTTTACAACTAGCTTCAGCCAGAAAATACCTTTTTAGTTTTTGGATTTTTTTTTATTAGTAAATATGCTTAGATGAAACGGAAATAAAATGTTAAAATTAGAATTCAAAAAAGTACTTTGTTTGGAAATTCAATTCGCTAAAAATGTATACCCCTAAAGGCCAACATTTGCCTCAGTGACAAATACGTATTTTAATTTTTCTGCTGAATGAAATTTGATGGAAGAAAGGTCTAGTAAAGGAGCTTTGAATGCATTCTCCCATCCTTGAAAGAACTGCTATTAAAAAAAATTGATGGTCTTAAATTTACACATTCATTCATATAGTGCAAAATTTGTCTATGTAAAATTTTCACAGGGCAGTCCATCTAAAATATTATTCCTCCCATTCTGTTCTTCTGCCAGCATCCCTGAAAACAATATGCTGTTCATATCAGTGTTTGTGGAAACTTAATTTGATAAAAGTAAAAATTCAGGTTCTTTTCTCTGGGCTAATTTTATTAGCAGATTTTGCTGCCTCTGTTGCTGTGGAATACTGTAAACAGCTTGAGTAGTATTGAAGAAATGAATGTGTCTATGCAACAATAAGCTTCTAATTAGGTTGAGTAACTGGGAGAGTATCTGGACCTTACAAATTTGTCTTTTCAGTCTACATCCATTTTGTTCCATCATTTTATTCATGGCCAGAAATTTTTTTTGGCATTTATATTGATGGTGTCAAACCACAAACTTAGTCCAAATCCTTTGAAGTTAGTGAAATCTCTTCCACTTATTCCCACAGGATTTAATTTCATCCTATATTGAGATATATGAAGGTATATAAAAAAACTAATCGTGCTTTTTCTTTGAAATGGATGGAAAAGATGGCATCTTTTCTTTTGTGAATTCACTGCACTTTATAACAAAGATAAGCCAAATCAGTACAACTTTGACCATTTCCAACTGAATCTCTTATTTGCTGGCACACAATTTTGGCAGGAACACAAGTCAGTTTATAGTGAGTTTTACCAGTGCTTCCAAGAAGACTAGGAATACAAAGACTACAGAGGAGCTTTTGATCATGGTGCTTATAGGGACATTCTTTCATTTGATTAAAGTACTATAAGACAGATTTAGAGCTTTGTTTCTTTGTCTTCTCTTCAGCTCAGGTGTACAGTAATTATTATGAAGTATTTTCCTTGAGAAGTTCAGTTATTGACATGCATTATTTGAGTAATTTGTCTTTTTACTGACAACAGTATTGGCTAAAATTAAAAAGAAAGAATAATAATGAGCCCAACAGATAATGTTATGAAGAATGGACAAATACTGATTTTTGTCTTCTCATAAAGAGAAAAGTGCATGTGTGCATTCACTGAGTTTGATAATTATACTCGTGACATAATTACCAACAGAACATACTGCACCTCATTGCTGAATTCTTCTATAACTTTTAATAATGACTCACTTTCTAAACAAGCAAGCTCTTAGAAGTACATAAATATCAGATACAACTTGTCCACTCAATACTTGAAATAATTCAACAGGTCAAGTGTTTATGCAGGCCGCTTTCCTACAAAACTCTTAAGCAACATATACAAGCACCAGATACTAATTTTCAGTGGTTTTTACATTGGGCCATGTAATGTGAGATGGTTTTTTTTTGAGAAAGAAAATTAGTGTGTGGTCTGCTATTTGAAAACAGTAAAATAATCCATTGCAGAAAAGCACAAAAGGTTTCAATTTAAAAGAAGAAAGGGCTTTCCTATGTACTTTTGGCTTTCCTTATTAAGCTTACTAGAAAACTTCTTTAGAATTCTAAAGATGAATATAAAACAGTGCAGCATGGACACTGATGCCTTCAGCCTGTTGCCAAAAAAGTAATTTCTACAGACCATTGTTGATTTCATCCTTTTAAAAAACATGCTAAGATTTTTAGGCTACATGCAAATTAATGCTGACTATATTTATATGGTTAGTCAAAAATTATACAAGAAAAGAAAAAGGCCATGACTACTCACATTGTCAAGTTCTATTCAAAGGCAGAAAGGTATCTTAGATAATATATGCCAATATGTACATCAATTCAAGGCAAATCTAAGGTAAACTACACATAATTTTGGTTTAAAAATACGATTTGACTTGAAAACAGCACGGAGCAGTCTTTATATTTTTTGTACTCTAGATGAAGATCTATTCTTGAGGACTATCAATGTCTTTGATGTTATTGCCCTGAATTCAGAGATTGGCACTTTGTTAAAGCTCCAGAAATTCTGCTTTCTGAAAATCTGCCCAGTGACTTACATTCAGCTGGTTGGCATTTTCCTCCTGCTTTTCTATCCCATGGAAACTGGGGACTCATCAAAAAAGACAGGTTATTTTCCTATAAAAATATAGGAATTTCATCACTCTTTTTGCTTTGCCCATTTCTCTGCCCTTTTCAGCATACAGGTATCAAGAACATGGGTTTGGGGAGTCAAGAGCTGACCGGTGCTCCCAGGCACCCCAAAGTGCCTCTGTCAGCTGGGACCAGATCTCAGACAGCAGCTACAGACAGGTGACTCAGTGCAGTTGCTGATATATATATATATATATATATATATATAAACATACACACATTTATATATTTATATATATCATATAGTTGCAGGATAAGCTCTCCCTGCAATTTGATAGTTCTTTCTTGAGCCTTCCTGAACTCCTGTTTCCCCTGGCACAATAAGAGTACATTGTGGAATAAAAAAGTAACCCTATACTGAAAATCTTCTAGAGAAGATTAAGAATAGAGCAAACTTACATGATATTTCTTCTTAACAGTTTTCCCACTTCCAGACACTTTCAGCTAGGGTTTCCTGGGCCTACTATGATTTATATGCTTGGAAACCCTCAAAAAATCTCTCTTCCAAGACTTGTCTCCTGTTAAACTGTGTTGAAATTTCTGCGCCCACAAAACCCTCTGTTGAGGAAGTTGCCTGAAGAACCACATTAATTTGCTTTGAATCTGGTTTCTTTTAGATACATTTGACCATCAGTTTTTCTAGATTGGGAGGGATCGTGAAGCCAGCCTGCCTCCATCCTCTCAGCACCACACATGCTTGGGTTGCCTCTGTCACTTCTCTAAGCCAGCTGTGAAAGGTCCTTAGCAGTTCCCTCTGTGGAAGCAGCCCTAGATCTCCCTTGCAAGTACTTCTCTGTTTCTCTCTTGAACAGGGAGAAATGTCCTTCTAGTGCTGCCCAGTAAAATATACTCTTTTAGCTGTTCCTTTATATTTTAAACAAGCTCCCTCATCTTGCCATGGTTGTCTTTGCAGCTAAGTGTGGCTGTGGGGGATTTGTAGAGAAGCCCACTGGGATAGTGACCTGTGAACCTCATGACCATGGTAACAGGACAGCACTTTCAAAAGCAGATTTTTGAACATGACCCTGGATAGAGTTTGGCATCAAACTAAGGATACCACTTCCTCTCGAGCACTCAATTAGCAGCCACAGAGAGGACCTAAATATTTCAACTCTGCTGCATGCTCCCCTGTGACATTTGCCCAGTTAGGATGGGGGGAATTGAAGTAATCCAATAAAGTTGTTTTTTCTGCCCTTGCTGCCTCCTTGACCTGATCTGTCCCTGCACAGTGCAGTCAGTGCTGCTGTCCCAATTGGGCTGTCAATGATATAGACCCAGCACTGTGCTCTCCCAGCTGAGGCCCTGGATTTTGATCTGTACAGATTTCGTGTTCCACACAGATGAACCCACACAGACTCCATCAAAGCAGCCCAGGCAGTAATTTGATTTGACTTGAAGCTCTCCTTAGCATATAGTATGAAGCTGCCCCTGGCACAGTTCCTTCTAATGTTCATAACATATTGTCCTGTTAGTTGCACCCCTTTCCCAAGATATCTCCAACCTTTCACTGGAAGCTATACACCTCCTTTTCTGGATTCCTTCTACCAGCTGTAGAACACCATACTGCTGTTTCGGGTTCTTTCTTGGCATGGATTAAAATAACAATCTGCTTGTTTTCCATTTCCCATTTCATGAGTTTCTGAGCTGCCAATGGCCAGAGTGAGACAGGACTAGGCTAAAAGCCAACATATTTTGGTAATCAGTGAATTCTGGTGTGAAAATATACCCTGCCAAGACCTGAACCTAAGCATACACAACTGTACAGATAGCTGATCCAGGCTTCCTGCCACAAATCTCAGGGGCTGTGAAGCCTGGCAAACCAGGGACTGAGCAAGACACCCAATTCAATTTTAAATGTCTGACTGCACAATCACAATTAAGATATGCAATTTAGCATAAGATAAGACAAACTAGCATAAAACAACTGATTTGAATTTGTAATGGGATCATATGAAATAATTCCCCCTAAGAAAAAAATTATGCTTGAAGAATAACTAAGCAAAAATATTTAAAGAGAAAGAAGTGAAAAGCCTACCAGGAAAACCTGGAGTGACAGAAAATCTTTAGTGGAATTTAGAAAGAACGTATGAATACTTCAATCTGTAGGACTTCTTAGTGACCAGGTGTTTTTTTCTTCTTTGTAAAGACAGACCTGTATTGCCAATTTCTCACAATCCTCTATTAGAGGACGTCTTCACTTTCTGCCATAAATTCTATGCATGAAGAACATATCATTCAAACAAAATGACAGGTAAAGAAGTGTGTCTTTTTCCTTCTTTTGCCATAAACACAAGCAGATTTTTTTTTGTTAGGGGTACCAGACTGGGGGCAAAAGATATTGGCAGGCAAATAAGTGAAGGACTGCTCTTCACAAGCTTCAGCAGAAAACAAACATGTTGAAAACACTTTGGCAAGGGAACCAAGTTAGAGAGATTCTAATGTAAGGAAGTGCAAAGGTATCAGGTGCAATAGATTTCATATGAAATATTAGCTCTTTTGGAGAATATTGTTTTGTCCAAGATTCAAGTATAACACTGGTCAAAGTAAAGGCATCCATGGAAACATGCAGGCATCAGAGAGAAGAATATTTGCCTTTCTGCTTGGCAATCAAACTTCCCAGCAGTGCAGCTCTGTGTATTACCTAAACGGGCTAAGCAGGATCAACAGGTAAAATCCTGAAGCTCATAATCAGTTTGTAATGAATCAGATCTCAGCTGAACTCAGAGAGCCTTCTGCCAGCATATGTGCTTGGGTATTTTCCTTACAGGGAAGGTTTTACTGATAGAGGTGCAAAGAGGTTTTTTTATATATTTTTTTTCTTCTTCTTCTTAATTCTGTGGTGGAAAGGGAGGCCTCAGTTGTGGTTTCCAGTCCTCAAAGTGTCCTCCTTTCCAAAGCATTGTTCTGTGGTTGGTTTCTGTCCATTATTGTTCCAGGATGCTAAGGCTTGCAAAAGGGATTTCTAGGAGCAATAAGGGTTTATTTAGCTCTGTCTCACTGTGGTTAATATGACCTTTAGTGATGATTTCAGCACAAAAAATTAAGAAAATGACAGCTCCTTGGAAAGTTAATATTTTTGAAAATCCAAATTTACAATAGCAGAGAATTCTGCCACACTTCCTAGATGATGTAGGTCAGTCTTTGGGAGTACAATAATCAAATATTTTTTCATATACATCTTATAGATATAGATGATCTTGCTACATTCAGGTAGATGGAATAGAGACACTTCAATGTCTCTTGATTTTACGCTATTTGATTTTTTTTCTGCTTTATATCCCTTTCTGTCTCCAGATTTTAATTTTGGCAGAACAACAGTCATGTGTCACATTTCTCAGTGTTATATTAAAGAAAAGAAGGGATAACTTCATAGGCTGATAGTAGATTATTGCAAGGTTTCCTTTTCTAGATTTAAAGAAATTATGCTCCTACAGTCTAGCTAACCAAAACAGAAAGTCAAAATAAAATAAGGCAGAAGATGATACAAGAGTGAAGCCATTGCCATCTGTTGATTTTAAACTCTCTCTAGATGCTGTTCAGCTGACTGGATAGGAAATACCACATTTTGCCCTCATTCTGATGAATTTTTGAGGGCTTTGTACACTAGTCCTTCATCTGTCTATGATCAAAGCAAAATATTCAATTCCTTTTTTCACAGAAAGAAAGAAACTATTGTTCCACAAAGTAGCCTGCCTTATCTGAAAAAGACTGAATTTTGAGTTTTCCCTAATCCTCAGCATATCAGATTGTTCCAGGCCATGAGTGGCCTAGCATAATTCTGTGACCCTCCCTGGGAACTGAAAACTTAACATAATTCTTTACTAATGTTTTAACTGATACAAGAATCATAGCCTAATTTCTACTAGAATGCATGTGTTAGACTTCAGATGTTACATAAGAACCAGCATATGTGTAATGAAGCGCTGGAGTGGACAAGAACTTTAATCTGAACCTTGTTCCCATGTTTAAAGTGAAATGTAACCATGAAAAAGAAAAAGAAACTCAAAAAGTCATCCAAAATCCTCAAATTATTTGGCAGCTAGGAAAACCCTGACCCAGATATGACAGAGATGGAGACAGGTAAGGTGATTCACAGATTTTCTGCTTTTAACCTCGACCCCTTCTTACCAGTACTGTTTCATTCAGTGCAAATAGGTTCTGATCTGAAGGAAAGGGCTTTTTGTTTTGAGCAGGCTCCAGTTTTCAGTGTGGCAGCTGCAGAAAGCAGGCTGCTCTGCCTGGGAATCAGGACAGTTTGAGATATAGTATTTTTTTAACAAATAGTTTCTATTCCCAATCCTAACAGAAGGTGGGATTTTGGGAAATGTGCTATCTCACACCTCCAATAGTCCAGTATGCCTTCTAGCCATCATTAGCATGTCCTCTTCCCCTTCTTTTATACCACTCATACATGGAGGCCTCAGCCCTCAGGTCATTTCTGATCCAAATCCTTCACAAATTTAAGCTGCTTTTGTGCAAATTTAAACACAGTAGCTCAATAGGTTAGATGGACCACCATAAAAGATTTTTTTTTGCAATTCAAATATGGTATTGCTAAAGTAACAATATATTCCTACATCTCCTGATAGACACCTTTGAGACCTTGGTCTCAGAAACTGTGTGCTACATTTTGTTATAGAATGGTTTTGCGCAAACACTGTTATACAACTTCTACCAGGAAGTTACAGTCATTAAAGAGAGGAAAATATTTACATTTTGATAGTGCTGAAGATAAAGGGAGGAAAGCAACAGAGAGGGCGTGCTGCATATGCAGTGTCACTCTGTTCCATGCAGTTGCCAGGAAATATTTCACTGACTTCGCTCAGGCCAGGATTTCATCTCACGTTCATCTATGACAAGAAGGGATGCTTAACTAAATAAATGTGAAACACAGGGGCTGTGTTTCTGTACAAGCCTCCTGAGAATGGAGGAGGATTCAAAACAGATCTGAGAGTTTTGCAACCCCTCACCTCTGGAACTGCATTGCCTCAGAGATTATGAATTCTTAACTTTCCTCATCTCTCTGAGAGCAGACAGTGTCTGTGCTGTTTCTTTTCATTATAGTTATTGTTTCTGAGCTCTGGCTTTCCATCCTCCCATCTGCCACAATCTTTATACAAATATAGAACTAGGGAAATGAAAGGGCAATAGTTATTACATTTTTATATACTGCACTTACTGTATTTAACTGACTTTACAAATGCTAGCTATCTTATTTCACTGGCTTCAATTTGTATGGAAGATGAAATGTGCTCAGCCACTGGCTCTGAAGTAGTGCTTAAAACCAAGGGTACTCACAGAGGTTGAAATTAAACCAACAGTCTCTATTTTTTAGTTTTAGTAGCATTGAAACATTAACGATTCCTTTGTTGTAGAAAGGGTAGGAATAATAAAACAAAATGAATAGGATATGAAATGTGGCCCTGAAATGTGAATTCATGCACAAAGTGCATCATCAGGTTGCACTGGGAATGGTGATGAGAATTAGATGAAGGAGTCACTAGCTATATGACACGCAATTTAAATTAATGATCTTCAAAAAGCTGAAATTAATTTAAGGAAAACAGACCCACAGAGCACCAGTGATTTGGAAGGCAGTTTTAGTCACTGTTGACATTAAACAACATCACTCATACTGATTCCAATCTATGTTTACTATTGTTTCATTTCTTGCCAAAATTCAAAATCTATTATCCTGGCATCCCAGAACTTGGAAGCTGTTAATGCAATTGGAAGAGGAAAAATAAACAGAAAGAATTTTTTTTTAAAAAACAACCCTCAACCCTCTAAATATCCAGCTTATTCACTTTAATGACAAAATTACAGGTGTCTAAAAATTTAAGCATTTTGTGAGAGAATGTATCACCAACTATTGCCATAAATTTTTTCATAAAAGGTAACAGCTTCAGGATTCTTATTCAACAAGCTTCTATAATAATTTTTAAAAATGAAACCAATGTTTTCTTAATATGTGCAATTTTGAAGAAAAAGAAGCTTAGAAAGGTTTTCATAAACACTCGTCATACATAATGCGAAATATAAAGAATCATTTCATGAAACTGTTTTACAAATCTCTAAGACAGTTTTGAGAAATAGCCTTCCACTCTTCTTTCTACTCTTCTCTTATTGTTGACACAGGCAGCAGATGAAGGACTGTGGGGCTTTTTTTAACAACTGCACTGAAGAAGTTTGTATGTTTGGGGAAGAAGATGATGAAGCTTCTAAATCTTGCTTCTCATTCCAGCTTCAGCTTGAGATTAGACAGCAGCAGAAGCAGAAAAACCTTGAGTAACTGTTTGGGGCTGAAAGGCTTAGCACCAAGACAAAACATCCACTTATCTCCTTATAAAACAATATATAAATAGGGGAATATGTGTCTTTAGAATATATAACATCTGTTGGGTGCTCAGGGTGGAGGGGAAGAAGTACATAAGTTACTAAGAATATTGCAAGACTAAAAATCACAGCATCTGCAGATTTTATGTGCAATCAGCAAAGAAAAGGTAATATAGATACTGGCTAAAGAATACACTTGTGAAATCTTTTTCCTCCTCAAATTATATTATCCTTAAACAGAATATGCTGAGAGTATTTTAAACCATACAAGGAAAAGTAAGCCGAGATTTCATAAGATCCTAGATTTTATGGCATTGGTAAATCACATGAGTATATTTCCCAGAATGATGTATTTATAGCAGTAGATGAAAACTACAATAATACTGGTTATTTTAAAGTTATTTTAGGAGCCAACACAGTTTACAGCAGTGGTGGGAACAGGGAGACACTTTCACAGAGGAGGGAAAATGTCTGAGAACATAAACCATAAATTCAGATGCCAGCACTTGTCCCATTCATTATGTTCTTTTCACTGATGTACAAAAAACATGTGCCAATTGCCTAAGACCATGAGTACACTAACATGAAAGATAAATCAGCTCTCAAGAAAAACAGCTACAGGAGGATTCCCTTCCTACCAGCTCTCTTTCAAGTACTGCTGCAAATTCAAAACACCGAGGCAAAGTCTCCATTCTCAAAAGTGAAGTCAAGTTCATTGTAGAGCCACTTGAAGTCATCAATCATGGAAGAGGACAACCAATCAATCAATCAATCAATCAGTCAACGAATAGTTTGATTAGAAGGATTTTTAGAGGTCACCTTGTTCCAAATGCTCTGCCATGGGTAGGGCAGCTCCCACTAGACCGGGTTGCTCAAAACCCCATCCAACCTGGCCTTGAGCACTTTCAGGGATGGGCCATCCACAACTTCAAGGTAATTGAGCAGCTGCTTTTTTCTAGTGTGTGTAGAAAGACAGAGGTCTTCCTTGTTATACACTTGTCTAAAAGAGATTAAAGACTTTCTGCAAGTAGAAACACATCATTCATGTCATCACCTCACCTGTTAAATAAAAGATTTGGCCCATAGAGTTAAACAGAGCAAATAGTGATAGTCCCTTTTCACAACACTGACTTTTAACTGGATGCTGTTCTGGTGTTTAATTGTTTAGAATCTTATTTAGAATAAGAAAGGTATACTCCTATGACTGTAAAGTAAATGGATATCACTTCTTCAAGAAGACTTTTTTTTTTTTTCTTGACATTTAAACAAGAGATCTGGCCTGCTTGAGCCATTAAAGGTTTGGCTAATTATTTCAACAAAGCCAGACATAAAGACTACTCTTACCTCTTTTAATTAAAGGAATGTGATCTTCTGGAAGAGATCAAAGTCCATATGAGCAGTATTTACTGATGTTAAGTATTCTGATTTGTTGTTACACTTGAAACTTATTAAAATGCAATGATTTTAAAATTAATTTTACTGGCAATTGCTTTACTTCTCCATGTAGTAGAGTTTTTTCCTCTGACTATGTGCATATAGATTTTCAATGGATATAAATCTAAATAAGGGACATGCAGCTGTACACAAAGATTCTATTGATGAATAGTACCTATTTGAAGGTGCATGGTATGACCAATTGAACACAGACTTGAGGAAAAATTGAGCTGGATTTCCCTTTTTTTTTTTTCTGCTGGGTGTTGGTCTCTAACTAGCTCACTGTGATAAAAAATAAGTCCAAACAGAGTCTATTCTAATTGCTTGAATTTTATTCTGATCATATAAAAAGTATAAATTATCCCACTGATGATACTCAGGAAAAATTCCCTCTGTTATTTTGACACTAGAAAGCTAAATTCCACTAATGTCAGCTTAAGGTAAACAAGGAATTCAGCAGAGCTGTCTGCTGCAGATGTGGTTTTGATCCAACAAATTCACAGAAAAAACCCTGTGATCTACTTTTGTTATTAATCTGCTGAGTTGCTTTGGCATTCCCCTACAGCATGAGATACATCAGAGTAGCCTTCTCAGAGGTTCACAGAAGCACAGCACAGACTAATTTGACCTCAGAAAATAAATTACCCAGGTTTTAAGAAGTGAACCCTTTGGGTGATTTGGATATGAATTTTCACTGATGTCTACTGACTCAACTTTATCATTGACTCATTCAGTAAAATACCAGATACTTTTACATGGGAAAAGGTGTATTGTAAAGAAAGCCACAGCAAGCATCCATATAACCAGGAAAATCATGCAGCAATTCTTTGGATGTTAATAAAGCTTAGAAGTACAAATGACTGTCTTTGAGCACTAGCTATAACTTCCCAAGGCATAAGCAACAGTAAATAATATGGCTACCATAGCAAGGTATTTTGCAGTACAAAATCAAGGAATTTAAAATTCTTTGGAATGGTAACAGGGCCTGCCTTTTTTGGTTTCCTAGGAAACAAAGTGGCCTAGACTCCCTGTGCCAAGAAGCAACTGGGACATCAGGTCAAAGGCTTAATTAAATTTTTGTGAATTACTCAGCAGTAAAAAACAGTTAGCCTGTTTTTACATCAGGAAAGATGATGCTTCTTATGTCAATCAAAAAAGCACTTGGGTGGAAAAAACTTCCACAATTAAAAGACAAACACAAAAATAATAATCACAACTAAAAAGCACCAAGATATAAGTGTACCTGCTTTACAATTTAAGGAGCTAAACATCATCAATATTTCAAACTCTTAACTCTTTCTTGCAACTGATCTTTGCTGCCTGTTTTGTACCATCACTAGAAATCACTTGTGATCAAGAGGAGGCAGCTCCACGCATTCATCTGATGTGTGCCGTGGTCATGAAGTTCAACAAAACAAGTCTTAGATGCATCATTAAAATTCATCTTTGTGGTGTCAGATGAAACAGAGTGTGTAACAGACTTCTCAGTAAACTCTTTGAAATAAACAAAATATTATCTTGAAACGTCTCAGGGGACCTAATTTTTGCAAAGTATATGGAAAGGAGCAAAGATAGCTGCTCAAGAGACACGTCTCCTCATGGTTTGCAAGCTGGCTTCTGGATGCTCCTCTTCACCAAACACATTTTGGGCACTAAAAGCTACCCTTGAATGGCAGCTCCTCCATGCAGGCTGCCTTGCCTGGACTTCTAAAGCCATCAGATTTATCATTATTTCTTTCCTTTGTGACATGGTTTGTGCAGGCAGCAGAGCAGACCCCAAATCTGTTGCTGTTTCACTGCCGAAATAGGGTTAAAGCAGATTCAAGAATCTTCTACCCCAGATTTTGACACATACATGAGATAAGGTTTTGGCATCACCTCCTAATTTTCTTGTTTATAAAGTATCCTTGTGACAGTAAAGCTTAACAGTTTGCATTAATAGCAGATCAGGGTAACAGACAGTGTAAAACCCACGTAACTATACATGAATGCGATGCAGATACACCAATTTTCAGATCAGATTCCTTTCCTTTCAAAGTTTCATTTAAGTGGTAACAATTTTAGGGGGACTTCTATGTACAAAATATGCAAAGCATTTGTGGATATATATGGGAAAAAATTGATAGTCTGCTTGTTTTTAAAAAATAAATAGAAAAATGTGGGGAAAGCACCCAAAATATTGTAATAAATCTCTTTCTTACTGACTGAACTTCTCAGTGAAGCCATAATATCTAATTTTGAGGGTATCATCTGTTGGCAAAGAAACAACTGTCATATCACCATTTCTGTAGCATGACTTCATTGGCAGACTGGAAAAGAACAGCCAGATGGTTTGCAGAAAAAGAGCCTTCTTTAATTAATGAATATTTTTAAAAACTAACACCCCCAATAGACACAAATAACATTTCTGATAAATAAATGTGTTGGAATATTACTAGTTCTATCTTTAGAAGCCTTCTCCCACATATACATCCTTCTATTTTAAGCAAAACTCATTATTTTGTAAAAAGAATTTAGATGAATTTCACATCTGAGAAGGGGTTATTAGAACAGACCAAATGTAATATAAAATTTCTGCATTTCCAGTTCCTGACCTACATATGGCTATTATGTCAGTTATTGTTGGATTTTTTCCCCCTAGATTTCTCTTCTGTTTGTAGCACCCTACTCACTTAAGATTAATATTTTACTAGGGAATTCATCTATACTTGAGACTGAATTTCAAATTTAATTCTAAGTTATGAATTTAGACTTGGCAATAACATACAACAAGATTCTTTGAAAGGACAGTCATTCTTCTATGATTAGCTTTTCTAATATCTTCATTGCTAATAGAATCTGACTTACACTTTTGTTTTTCAAAGTCTAAGCCCAGGATTTTCAGGAAAAATTTGAAAATACTTGGGTGAATACTATATCTATTCACCTAAGTACTGCTTGTGACTATATGTGCAAAATGTGTACATCTTAACTGCAGATTTTACAAACTGAAAACAGAAAATATAGGCCCACCACTGAAAGAGGAAAGAGTGCAACTTATGATCCAGGGAAGGGTGAGGGATTTAATGTCACTCTTTTCAGTCTTCATAATGAAGCATTTCAGTAAACCATTATAATAAGGCTTAGCTGTGACTGTCAATGTAAGTAAGGTAATAGAAAAATAGAGGGTTTGGTAATTAAATCAGATTCCCATGTCAAAGCATATGACCAGCAGTGATATCTTTAATATAAACAAGCAAACTAATAACCATTGGGGATTTTATAGAAGAGAAATCTGTGGCTGCCAGAGAGTCAAACTGAGAACCATATGCAGGTTTGAATACAAATGTTTAATGGAATGTTCCATTTCATTCCAAATCCTAAAAAGGACAGTTATCCTCAGTATACAGGCCAGAATCATGAAAGAAATAATTTTTAAGATAGTAATATTTTTCAGACTGAATATCCTGATGAAATTAACTTCAGAAAATTACCATAACAGCAGTTCAACAACCAGGCATTATTTTTAAGAGTTCATAATGATGGAATTCAAAGCCAGTGGGGAAAAAAAAAAGTAAATAAAGTGAATATAAATATAAGACACAAGGCAGGCAGTAAAGAAACTTTTTAAGAAGTTTTAAGAATAATCACCATGGGGAAAAAAAGAAAATAAAATATAAATTGAGTTCTTTTTTATCAAAGGATTGCAGAACCTACAAGGCTACTTAAACCAACAAGTACATTTTTATCAGGAAAGTAGACACAAGATTTTTCCTGTTTCTGCTTTTACAGGTGATTACACCTTTAAATATGTTCAATATGCTTTTCTTCCATTCACCTGCCAAAAAGATGAAGTTCATATTGCCTGACTTTTTATGGAGCTATTGGTAACAATCTTCCTTTTATTTTACCTGCTTTAACTGAAGCCTGCTGTTCTGCTTAAGAAATAGTTTGCAGTACCAATATCATGATATTCCAACTGTTCAGGAAATTCCAATTTTATTTGCATTGTTGATTCAGCTTATGTTAATGAGATGAAGATATTTGCCTTTTTATTATATTTTTATGCAATATAACTTTTTCCTCTTATATGGCTTTTGGTGGTTAATGTTTACAGAATATCTGCCAGAATTAGAGCAAAATTGCTTATGTTTGTGGTCACTGATGAGCTGGCTACAAAAAAACTATGCCAATTATTTTACAGGTTACATCACCACTGTAAGAGCAGATTTGATTGTTTGGGTACTTAAGTTTTTAAAGGTTTGATTATTGAATCTTCACTCTGTGCTTCCATTAGTTAAATGGGTTTCCTTCCACAATGATATTGCTTAACCACCTGGGACAAAATTAAAATTGTCCTGGAAACAGACACTGTGGTTAACTCTCAGTAAGGAGAAGCACAGAAATTACATGCAGCAATTTATTGAATTCAGAGGTTTCACCATAAAAGGAAATCTATACAAAAGTATTTCAGTTTCAAACCACAGTGGTATTATCCCTATACTAAATTATCATACCCTTTAACCTCTCACCTGTGTTCTGCACACTAATCCATTTCTGCAGTGAATACATTCAGAAGTCTGAAGCAATTTCAAATGGAAGTTATTAAAATATCTTCTAGTGTCAAAGTCAAGAAACAGTTCTGATGCAAGAGCAAATCTAAACATTAATTGGTAAGGTTTTTGGGTTTTCCTTCTGGGATATTTTTAGTGATACTGTTCAGCAGTTGTATAGTGTATTTAATTGGGATTTCTGCAATATTCCTGTTTTTCATAGTACAAAAATGAAGATACTATCTAGAGAGAAGTTATTTAGAAACATCTTTCTGTAGGAATGCCATCAATAATGGTTACACTTCAGGAAAACATAATGCATCATTCAATTCAAGGAGTTTACCTGTACATGATTTATATATTTCTTCCTATACCTGCAGTGAAAGAAGACCATTTTGTATCATAGGCAGCATGAAACTGGAATAGCCCTGACAGAATTGAAGCAGTTTCTATTAAACCTGTGTGTGCCTGACTCGTGTTGATGCAGAAGGTGATTTCTATGATATGAGCATTGAAATGCAGAGCTGAAAGACCAAACTCTTGTGCTCTGGAGATGCAGGCAGGGTTCAAATGCCTGAATACCTTTTTCCAGCACCTTCTCTCCAGTTACTTCACTAGCTTACAACTTCCAATTAAGTGAAGAGAATGGTTTATATGAGTGTTGGTGGGCTGTGACATTTAAAACTAAAGCAGGTCTGAGTAACACAGGAAAAAAATACATTGGTTTCTCCTTAGGTACTGGTCTGAACCTCAGGTTTCTTGGAGAATCTTCATGTTCTTCTGGGTACTCTGAGCTTCTAGCATGTTCAAATTAGTAATACCTTTTCCTAACCCCTCTCCCTGAGAAAATTTCCCTAGCAAAAATTATCCTATTTAAAATGTCTTTCTGCCTTGGATCTCTGCTGTCTTAATCCCTGGTGCTGTATTTGGAAATGCCTGCAAATGTGGGAAAATTATAGTTCTAGAAGATGCCATAGACCAATCTACATGCTTCAGTATGGCTTTTATTTAATTTGTATCTTTTTGTGGTATACACCTGTCACATGCTCATGCTTGAGAATACCAAAGTAAAGAGTCCCATGGGCTATTCCATAATTACAGATTTGCAATATGTTTTCTAGAGGCTACATTTCTGTGAATTGCAAAATCATTCTTCAAAGTACATGTTCTTAAAACTGGATTTTGAGAAATCTTTAATCTCTAGTTGACACAGAGAGCTCACAGAGAACTGTATTTCTGGAACCCCAGTTCAGAATTTTATCTTAGCAAAAAGACAAGCCCTCAATGTATCTGTTTAGTTACTAGTAAAATCATTGTAGAACAATAGAGGTATCTATAAATTAGCCATACTAAAGTCTTTGGCAAGAATATCTTTGCCTGGGATAAACCCCTGCCTTTGAACTGCTCCAATGGGAATCCTGCTGATTGTAATGGAATGTCTTGCATGTACCTGAAAACTGGTATAACTCTGAGGCTGTTTTATTTTATATTCTTAAAGGAAGCTAATAAGTCTAGGTCTGTGACTGCATGTACAATGCAAAGCTGAAGCAATCAAAGGCTAAAGAAAAATGTCCTTGTATATATGAGGAAAAGATGTAAATTGGAACTCAACTCTTTGGATCATGGTCTAACTAGAGATTCATGCTCTAAAAGCATCCGATGAATCACAATTAGCACAAAATTTTGATCAAGAAAATGTATATGCTGATAGTTAAAAATTGAACATGCAAATAATGCAATTGTCTTCAATGGGTTACTATAAATTATGCTCATTCCTAAGGTTTTTGTTTGCTTGTTTCAGAAGAACTGGGACATGAATAAATGAAATCATCCTTTGGGTTGCTCTCAGTCATACAATGACTCACCTGCCGTGCTGATAACAGAACTGTCTCTGCTGGATCTCTATTGCTTTCCCTATGTTTCTGGCACCAGGCTCACTGCTAGCTCAGTATGAACTGCAAACTTAACATCACCATCTGCTACCACTCAAGTGGTACAACTCTTTCCCAGAATTCCTGATGTTTGATGTGCCAAAAGCAGAGATTTTAGAATTTGTCAGTGCTTTGAAACTGGAAAGTGTGAAACTACATCAGTTTTATGTCCATTCTGTTCTTAACACTTGCATAGGCTGATCTGGATTTTGGAGATCTCTGATTCTATAGAAAGTTAAAAAAAAAAATAAAAAATCAGGATGCAAAGGTCACTCTGGGGATGTATGTTTATTGTGTATGTTTATGGTGATTGTTACAAGACACACCCCTCATGTATTCCTACTGACTCCAGCATAGCAGAAAGATAAAAAAGAAACACTTGTCTTAAATCATAAGAAACAATGAATCAGATCCTTGCCAATCTCGAATGGGAACTCTTGATGTAAACAGAGAGGACTTCAGCAGGAAAGTTAGAATTGGGAAAAAAACCTTAAATGAAAATGCCATCCATAGAAAGATGGAATAAATTGTAGGTAAGCCTGCTTGAAAGAAAATTTACAATGACTACATTTCCACTTAAACCTGCCCATATGGCAAATCAGAAAGAGTTCAAGAACAGAAGAGGATTTTGAAGACAAAACTGTAATAATCATAAACTGATTTTCCTTGTTCCATGTCTATGCTTGTCCCACATATTGATGACAGTGAAGAGGATAGTGAGCAAAGGCTGCTGACCAAACTGTGTGAGGAAGGGAATGTGGAAACACATTTATATCCTCTAACAAGTGCAAGACCATCCCATTCATGCTCTTAACACATCTCTAAATAAGTTTCCAGAGACTTTTTCTACAATCTCTTCAATCTGATGGGGAAATAAACTAAAATGGAAAATCCTATGTTGATCCAATTGTTTGCAATAGAAGTAAGGCCCTTCTCCAGGTGAGGGACTGGACCAGATGATCTCCAGTAGTCCTTCTTAAGACTCTAATCAGCAAATGCTGTATTGCTTTATCTTGTTACCAAAGAAACATGCACTGGGAAGGGACATTTGTTGCTTGAATGTTTGTCCATTGACAAGAAGAGTGGGAAGTTACTATCCTGGCCATGAATATGGGTGTCCATACCCAATGAGACAAAATGAATGCCAAAACCAGTATTGTGTACTTCCAGCAGATGATAAAGAAGGGAAAAATAATGGATCAAGTGGTCAATGATACTTCCTATTCCTTGGTATTCAAGTATCATAATATAAATTATAAAGAGAAATAGTAGAAATAGTAAATAAAACATTGTCCTCTTCATTTTCAGTGTTTCAATAAATTTGTCTTGATGGTATCCATCATATTGGTTTGTTCAGTATGTGCTGCAGTAGACAGTATAGAGTGGCAAGAGATGACCTCCCACTAACTTTGTCCTGTGTCCCAGCTCACAAATAGCTGCCAAAAAGCAGGGCCATCTGCACCTGAGTGTGCCAAGGTTGGAGGAATTGTTTGAAGAAGAGTGTGAGACAGACAAAAGAAGACACGCCTTGCCAAGCCTCCCAGAAAAACAAAAATAAATTTTTTTTTGGAATTTGAATGAGAAAAGTAGTGGCTATTGCAGTGCAGGAAGCTACTGAGAAATTGTTATTTTTACAGAAAGCTGATATTGGGCAACAAATTGGCAATTGACTGCCATTCCTTTTTTTTTTTTTTCTGTCATCCCTGCCTAGTACATTTGTGTTTTCTATTTAAGAACAGCTAATCCTTCCTAGCATGCTGAAAATACATTTGGTGTTCTTAACAGACTTGTTTTAATTAAACCATACAGGAAATCCACCTTCTGACTGGTTGATCTGAAGTATCATATTCCCTGACAAAATTATTGCTACCTGAGAAGAACCCACATGACTGAGAAAAAAAGAAATGAACATCTGGACCTAGAAATAAAATTCTGCCCTATGCTTGGATCTAGATCTATTGAAGCGGATGTAAGGCTTGATAACATTCCAGTTATTTCTTCAGACCTGGAAAACACCTCTAAGGTTTTGCTTAAGGTCTAAAATCAAAACAACTACCACATCTTAAAATATTTCTTCAAACTGGAAGAATGTTGATTGACATATGCTAGGGGCTGAGGAAAATGAACTATCCAGCCTGAAATATACATGTTTTACTTGTTTTGTGTTATGTACCCTCCCTAAGGGAATAGATCCTCTCTGCATGTACTTTTGGCTTTCTCCAGATCCTATAGAAATCTCAGAAATAGTGGATTTCTTTCCAAAGCTTGCTCAGTGTCAAACTTTTCTTCTGAGAAATAACTTTACATAAAAAGTTTCAGAAAAAGTATTTATAGGTAAAATTTTTCCCTTTCCCAGCTGAGCCTCCTAAACCTAACTATCTTTTCTGCAGGATCTAACAAATTACACAAAAACTGGCAAAAGACATTTAGATAAACATTACAGGACCTTGGCAGATCTGTTAATATTCATAATCCAACATTTCTGGCTATCTTGGGCCTGGAAAGCCCTGTCACAACCATTTCAATTCCTTTGGAGAGAGCCAAGGAGAATGTCCCATGCCATTACCCATTGATCAGTGTAGTTTGTAGCTGGAGCTGGAATAGAAGTCCCTTTCTGGGGACTCAGAGTGTGACAAAATTGCTGCTGGGCCTGCTCTGCTAAACAGCACACATTCATCATGCCCTTCAGAGGCAAGGGCTGATCTCTGTGGATTTGCTTTGTTGGACTGAAACATGCATATGCACATACAGAGGTGAAAGCCACAACCTTCTGAAATCAGTGGGAGTCACTGCTTCCATGAAGTTTTAGAGCTTTTCCAAGGGCTTGTTAACTTGTTTGGAGAAAACATGTACTCAAACATCATAATTTCTGCCCTGGGCATTGCAGATGTGTTCTTCTGCTCAATGTGACATTTCTTGTGTATAGTAGAAATTCCTCAGGTTCCAACCCATATTTTTTTTCTAGTATTCATCTCAGAAAGAGCTAAAATGAGACCATCTTTTTTAGCTGCTACTTCTATGCAAAAGATTAAAATAATCATAAAATCAGTTTGAGCTGTAGGATATCTGAGGCTGGTTTTTTCTCCTGACCTGTTTTTGACTCCTGTTTTTGACTCCTGAATCAAAAACTCATCCTGAAGTCTGCCTTTTGGCTGCTGAGTCCTATGTTCTCTTCAAGGGTCTTTAGAGGATGGATAGATGTCATATTTTGATATAATAAATTGAGCTTTCTAAAAGATATTGAAAAGACTGCTTGATTACTTTGTAATATAGGCAATTATGTCCACACAGCCATGATGTGACAGGCAGCTGAATTAATAAAGGCATGTTCAAAAATTGCCTTGGCTTTTAACATAAAGATCAAGTAGGAGGAAATTGCCAAATACATCTCTTACTGAATCTTCTGGGTGTGAAATTTTAACTCATTGTGGTGGATATGTCTGATTATTTTCGATCACAATTATTTTCTTCAATATTATATTCACACAGAACTACAAATTCAATGATTTACAGAAAGGGAGAATGGACACAGAGTTGATGTTCAGTTCTGTGCCTTTAAGGCTTTAACTGATCACAGATGCAGCAGATAACACAGTGATTTACCTGTGTGAACCTTGTCAGCCCTGTGAAGCTTATAATTATTCAAATTAGAAAAGTTTATGGAGTTCAGAGAAAGAAATATTACATGAGAGCCTGGAGTTTTTGTTTTCCTCACATTTACTGATAGCCCAAATTTTGTCATGTCTAGATTCTTCAGCATTGAAATTAAGTGGAAAATACAGTTTGGCAGCTAACTAATGCATTTGCCATTTGCAAGAAAAGTGGCTCTAAGCAGGAAAAAGAAAATGGTGTTAATAGTTGATGTTCAGCATGCTGAGCAAACAAATTTGGCTTTCAAGTCTGGCATTGCTGGTTTTATATTATACTGATGGATTTTTTGCAGCTAGAACCAGTGTTATCGAACATTTCCTTTTCCTGTGTTTCATATATATATATTATGATTTCCCATTGTCTGTAGTGATAAAGAATAATAAGATTAATTTCAATATTTTGAAAATTTATATCCATTTCTTATTAAATTACCAGAGGATAGTTCATGGTTTGTTTTAGCATAAAATCCTTGGAGAAAATGTACATTTGAACGGTCATTTTCCTCTATGCATTATATTTTCAATGCCTTGGATCTCAAAACAACAAAATTGTATTAAACATTTCTGTTTCTTTTGCAATGAAAAACTACAAGGATTAGAGCTCTGGAACTACTGTTTGTGCACCAGGATTTAATAAGCAGTAGGTAAGAAATAAAGAGCGATCTGTATGGAGAAACCAGTGGATCTCTTTTGCAGCACCTAAAATAACTTGGCTAGCTTTATTCATGAAAGTCAGGAACTATTTCTGCAAAGTCCTTTTCTTCTACAAGTGCTGTGGCACTTTTCTTGCAGCAAGAGACCTTGGGGTAGTCTATGTGTGGGACAGGGATGGGAAAAGACTGTTGTTTCTGCAGAAATCCACGCAGCTCTGCTTTAAGTGCTGCTCCTGCCTGGGAGATGCACTCCCATTTTGCTGTTAATGGGTGTTTCCTCGGTGACAAAGGTGAGTCCTGAGCTGTGCAACCTGGGGTGATCACAGAGAAAAAGGACTGCTGATAAGCAGTGAAACCTGTTGAACCGGTAGCCCAGGGAAAGTACGAGATGCTATCATCAATGGCTCCACAGGAAAAGAAAAAATAAAAAAAATAAAAAAAAATTCTGAAACTCAGGTTTTGGCAAATAAATAGAGACACAAATAGTCTTCAAAGAGATAAGTCTGTGTTGTCAGACACCTTGAATTTAAAAATTGCTTCTCTGTAGGGCTTTGAGGACATAAATACCATTAAGTAATCACTTTTATACAGGTGGGGTTTTTTTTCAGATTCTTGGAAGGGGTGCTTTGGCAAGACCTGACAAGCTGTCTGAAAAGCCAAACACTGAAAACAAAATTTTCAAAGGAAAACATTTCAATGAAAGACAAATGAAGACATTTCAACTTCAATGCAAGTTTTGACACTCAGTCAAAAAGTTGGAGTGTAGCCAGCATTTTGTACCCTATCTAAGTCAAAATCCAAAGACAAAGTCCTGTTCAGGAATCTAAGATTGCTCAGGGACCTCTTTCTAAGGCCATCAGGCCCCATTTAAAAGGTGTTTGTCATTTGCCTAATAGTACTGGAGTGCACTGATCCTTGTAATGACTCAAACATTTACCATGGTAGAGGAAACTCTGAGTTTGGTTCTCTGTTATCCCAAAAATTTCTCCTGCTTAGAGCACTAGAATATGGGGAAGAGAGATCATATCTACTGAAACTATGAGTGTGACATAGAGCACAGCTCTGCAAGTTTGAGTGTAAGGGCAAGAGTGGACAAAAGAGGCCCTGGCTTCCTGCTCCAGCTGCAGAAATTTAATCTGCAAGAATTGAGAAAGCATCAAGTCGATTCAATTTTTTAATCACAGAATATACCAAGTTGGAAGGGACTGACAAGGATCATCAAAATCCAGCTCCTGGCCCTGCACAGAACCATCCCCAAGAGACACACCCTGTGCCCGAGTGTTGTGTAAATGCTTCATGAACTCTGTCAGGCTGGTGCTGTGACCATTGCCCTGGGGAGCCTGTTCAGTGCTCAAACGCCCTCTGGGGAAAGAAGAACCATTTTCCAATATACAAACTAAACTTCCCCTAAACATCTTCAGGTCATTACCTCAGGTCCTATCACTGATCATCTCATAGAAGAGATCAGTGTCTGCCCCTCCACTGCCCCTTGTGAGGAAGCTGCAGACTGCAATGAGGTCTCCTCTCAGTCTCCTCCAGGCTAAACAGACCAAGTGACCTCAGCTGCTCCTCACACAGCTTCCCCTCAAGGGCTTCACCATCTTTGTAGCTCTCTTCTGAACACTCTCCCATAGTTTAATGTCTGTTTTATATTGTGGCACCCAAAACTGCCCCCAGCACTGGAGGTGAGGCTGCCCCAGTGCAATCCCCTCCCTTGCCTGGCTGGCCATGCTGTGTCTGATGCTCCCAGGACACTCCAGGTTGTCTGGTGCCTCCTGGCTGCCAGGGCACTGCTGACTTCAACACACCTTAATTACCTTAGTAGGGCAGAGCAGTAGATGGGGAAAAATAGTGAAAGACACAAAGAAAGCTAGACTTATTTGAAAAATGGATTGTGAAGAACCCCATGAGGTTTGACAGCGGAAGGTGATACTTCTCTTATTTTCAGAGGCTGGGATTGATATCTCTGGAGAGAGCTGGCACACGGGTGAAGCTGAGCCTTTCTGCCTCTGCATACCTGTGAGCCTGCTAGCCCTGCCCCTGAAGAAAATATTCTAGATTTTTGTTGTTTTTTGTTTTATTTCCTCTGGCTTCATGGAAGCCAGGTATTACTCTGGGCTGCTTGTTTAGATGTTCAATTGAAACACCTTAATGATTATTGATGTTCAATTGAAACAATTAATGATTATTAACTGATTTCTTCAGAAGAAGAAATCAAATAATATTAAAAGCTATGCATTTTAAAGAATGACTCAAACATGGCATTCTTAATTGCTGTGAGGGCCAGGGAGATTATTCAATGCATTTAAGGTAAAAAAAAGTCACTTTCACATTTGATCTGAAAATCCAAGGAAGTCAAGTGAAAAAAAAGCAAAAAGTATCAAAAAGAACAATTTTTTAAAATTTTTTTTTTGTCTCAGATTACTTGATAATAACATCCTATGATGGATACATAGTGATTTGCAATAATGATCCTGGATCTCTTTTATGCTTGTTCCATACATGAGAAGGGCCATGGAAATTAATGGATCTAAGCAACAAAAGTCAAACATCTGATCAGCAGTATTTACTTCTTTTTGGAGTGTACAAGGCTTTGGAGGGGGTGGCATGTACAGGAGGTAAATAGCAGAGAGGCAAATACCATAGGACAGGGAAGGTCATCTGAATCAATCATAAATAATGAGGCATCTGCTATTAAAAATAAATCAGCATCACTTTTTCACTATCCAATTTCCCATTAAATTAGTTTCTAGATACGACATCAAGTTCAATCTTTTCCTGTAAGTATTGATGCTTTATTATTGTAAAATGTGAACACTGGAAGAGTGAAAATGGTTGATGTGTATTAATAATCAGACCGCTTGAAAAGGTGGTCCTCTTGGTGTGCTGCCATTCCTGATGGCATTTATGATATACAAAGTATAAACCAAACAGGTAACTCCTACCTCTGCACTTTTGATAAGGCAATGGATTCTTTGCATAAGTAAATACTGGTTGACTTTTTTAAACTTGTATACACTGTTAGTAGAAAAACTATACTATAACAAAGACTGTCAATCCAAGAATTTCATTGCAATCTAACAATTCTATCTTAATTAAAATGTCTCCTTAGAGAGAGTAATTTTCCCTCAAAACACTGCTCAGATGTGCTGGATGGCCCTATCTTCCTAGTAATAATTTAATAAAATGCTGTCAATATCATTGTCTTACCAGTTAATCTACTTTACTTGTTCCCTTGTGTCCTCATTGGAGGTTTCTTATTTCACTTGGAGTTACATTTCACTGAACTATAAAAAAGTTATATAAAACGTAGTAATTCGGTTTTATCTGTTCCTGGTGCTTGCAGAACCAACACATCAGTGGTTCCCTTTCTCAGTGGCAGGGTGGGGTCACTTACAACAAGGGTCCTCCAAATCTAAACCAGGCAAAACATAGGACAGGATTTGGCCCATCATATAGTTAGGTTGTACCTTTATAGTTAAGAGTGTAATTGTTAGCATGTGACAGCTGCAGCCACAGTGAGGAAAGGGCCTTGCCTGATTAACTGTCCCAGGACTGTCATATTAGATGGATGGTGGAGGGAGTGCTTCTGTCAGGACTCCTTGGCACACCCCCTCTGAAATTACTGGTTTCAAAAGCCAGCCTTGGACAGCATGCAACTGCGTGCACAATAGATGCTCCAGGTGTAAGGAAACTCAGTGGGACTGGTACAGGCCAGGAATTGTGTTACAATTTAGTTGAGACTGCTTTCCATTGCCTCATAAACCTGCAGCTTCAGCATCTCAGGGGAAATGCATTTGCATTACAAAGGGAGATGACCCTACTGAGGAAATGGCTTTTGCCACTTCAGTGTAGCTGCTCACAAATGGGGCTGCTAAACCTTGCCATACCCCGATGCTCTGATTCACCGTTGATTGTGACCTTTTAAGACCTTTTTTAATACTCAGCAAGCCCACAGCCGTCAGCCATCTGTACTTTAATCCCCAGGCACAGTTCAGCCCAGTGAACTTCCAGGGATGAAGCTGACTGCTTAATTTCTTCACTGTTTGTCTTACATCTTGTTCAGCATCTAAAAACACATCACAGCTTTAAGCTCATGAAAGCACAAGAAATTTGCCAGCTGCAGTCTCACACTTCATTTTCCCTGCGTTCTCATTTTCTTCAATTTCTCCACAGCATACAAGGCACCAGCAGCACACCCATCATTTTCCAGAATACTTTGCTTGACACAGCATGGGAAAATCTTCAGTGCTGCACTTTCAAAACACACAAGGCAATGCTGGAAACTTTGGTGTGGGCTCAATTCATGTCACATGGACTGGTGAGAAATGACCTCTTGGTTGGGGCTAAACATCAATGAAGACTAAAATTGACAGTTAATTTCTGCAATCCTGTTCTTCTGGTGGGTCTGGGGCTTCCCCTTTGACATTCCTGATTCACATTTGCTCACGTCCAGAGACAAAATCCACATTAGTGAGAAAGTTGATGCTGCAGTTTACAAGAAGCATGCACTTCATTGCATTGATAAGACAACATGAAACCGTTGTATGCATGTTCTCTCCCAAATTTGCCCTAAACCAGGACAATGCAGTATGTCAGCAAATTGCCTGGGAGAAGGGTAGACTATTTTACATGAAAAGCTATTGTTACTCTGTAGTTTTAAGAGCCTTAAAACATGAGCATTATTTAGTTCTTCAAATAAGTTATTGAAAATCTTATCAAAAGCATTCTTTACCAGAAGGAATTAACACTTTAAATTAAATAAAAGGAGTGAAATTTATTCTGAACAGACAGAGAGCAACTAGAAGCCAGTCATGCTCCAGAGCACCAGAAGACTGAGAAAGGAACTTCAGAAGAGAAGCAAAGTTCTATTTCTTACAAAGTCAACTTCTGCTCACTCTCAGTGACAGGTTTGGACAAAGCTGCCTTAAGGTAGATAATCCCAGTGCTGTGTTTTCAAAGGTATCTTCTACCCATAAGTGCTTATGTTGAGAGGAACTCAGCAACTCAAAGTGAGAAGCTCTGCTTTTATTGGCTCAGGACAGACTGAATAATTTCTTGCCTGCATTGTACAAAATTTCTTCCCAAAACAGACTGTTCCTTTGGAACTAGTGACATGGAATTCATCAGGAGATGGAAGTCAGGACCCTTGCCAATTTTCCTATTTGAACAATTGCTTTCACCATAAATGAAGACAAGAGTGAGTATATTACAATTTTTCATTAAAAATTTCTAAAGCTTGTATTCAGAAAAGTCAACATATTTCACTTTGGGTTGAGTCAGCATTAATATGAATTTATCTGAGCTACTCAGGTGCCTTTAGGAAGCTGTCATTCAAGTGCTGAATATCTCTGTTCACTCAGGCTTCCTAGCTGGACAATGTTTTATGTATTTTAGGTTGAGTCATGGTTTCAGTGTAATGCACAGCCTCAGGAGAGACCATGTGCTGCCATGGGTCAGGTAGTCCCACACCCCAGCCTGGCCCATATGAAACATCCTTGGTGTCACTGTCTTGGATTAAACAGTGAAAAGCAAATGCGTGGATTAGATTTTCAGAGGAGGTAGAACAATTCTTATCAGAACACAATCCAAATATGGGAAAAATGCTGTCTTGGGAGAGAAAAAACAAAAAGAGGTTTGACTGGTATGTGATTGAAACACAAGTGCAAAGCAGTAACTGAAGTTGCTGGAGAAAACTTCTACATGTTCGGAAGACGCACAACATGCCTCTGCAGAGCCCATCCTTGTTTTACATGGGCTGGGCCCCAAGGATGAGGATTTACCCTCTAGGCCCCACCTCTTTTAGCTGCTGATTTGGACTGTATGAATGGAAGCTTAGTCTTGTGTGAAGCAACACTGGTGGTGCTTCAAGGCTGCATTATTCAGTGAGCCTGGTATGTCAGTGGGAAAATGAATCAGTTTCTGTAAACCAGGAAAAATAAAGCACTTAGAAAATCTCTCTGTGAAATCTGGAAGATGACCCACTAAGTTTGATTTGCTTGCTTTGTGATGCTCCCAGGGGCTTTGTTCTGTTTAGAGTTTGGTATTAAGTACTCTAATGGTGACTGTAGATGGGGGCCTTTTTAATTTGCATAATCTTCTCATGGGACTACAGCTGCTAATTTGGTGATTAATTATCCATATTACACACTGTTTATTTGACCATGCCTAGATTAATTTATCTTTCCAAGCAAATCACATTCAGATATGAATTTGCATATCTTGATTACATTTTAATGCCTTGGCTATCATTGTTTCTTCCCTGGGTACCTCATGAGATTAGAGCAGAGTGCTCAAGCAGAGAATGATGGAATGTCTTAAATGACATTGCACATCACTGGACAGACCATGCACATAACTCCATGTAAATGGAAGAATTGTTCCTTTTACTCTCAGGGAGTTAAGACACCTAGACTGCAGGTCCTTTGCTAGTTTTATGGCATTATTACTTAAGGTTATGTGAATAAAATAGCTCATTTATGTTTAAAAATTTAAACGATATTGGTGTTCATAGATTTTCGTCTAAATTCGAGCTTTTCCAAAATTTTTCCACCTTTATAGGAAGAATAAACATATGTGAAGCTTCTCCCTAATTTAACAGTAGAAGTCACTAGTATAGCATGTGTACTTTGGGAACAAGATTCAGCATGCAACATGGAAAAGCACTGAATATATTCCAATAAAAAACAGAAAACCAATTTGTTCCTGACATGATTTTCAGAGACACGTTTTTGCAGGAATTGCATTCTAACACAGTTGGAATCTGGGCAAACAACAGGAAGAATTATTTGCTTATTCATAATAAACTTTCCACTCTAGTATCCCAACAGACAACTAGGAAATTCTCTTTATTAGGCAAGCTGCTTATCCTGAATAACTACAGGTTATATTTAGAATTTTGTATTTCTCTTTTATTTACTTTTACAGCACATGCACTACAGAGGCATTACAGCTATGTATAGTCTTAAAAATAGAATAATATTTATTGTATAAAGAATGAATTTTTATAGTTATTATGATTAAAAAGTGTTCTTCTATGAGCATTTGTCTATTTCATCATAGCAATGATCTGTACACAATATAAATTACTAAATGCAATATATCACTGTTGTAATGGTAATTAGTTCCATCATTCTCTACCAGAAAATAAAGGCAAAAAAATACACTGAGATCTCCAAACTCGTGGTTACACACAGGCTCATTTGGGAAGGGAGAGGAATGTTAAATGCATTAACTTATAGAAATCATTAACAGTAATTCTATTTTCTCTCTTCTAAGCTCTCCTCCAACACTACTTGTATTCAGGAAAATAAAGCTACCAAATAAAACTGTAACAGTTAAAACTTGAAAAACCAAACATATTCTTATCTTTTGGAGGGGAGTTATTTGTGTGTTTAGAGCATTTTATCACCATGTGAAAGTCAATGACTCCTATCCATAGAACATTTCAAGAAGTATGTCAAAATATTGGGAGCTTGACCCTAAAAACACGTTCCTGTTAAAATCAATTTGATTATTCATAGGAGTGAAGCTTTTCACATGTGTTAGTATTTGCTGTAGCAGACCCTTGACCTTTGGCTTTAAGGGAAGACAACACAGTTGTCATGATTTCACAATATAAATAGACACTATTAAAAGACCCAAAGTAACAACATAGGCTTACTGGGATTAAAAACAAAGCATCGTAAATGTTTATGGGTATCATAACCCATATCACAAATAAAGGGAAAATTCAAGTTCATGTGAGCGCTGAGCATTTTTTGTTTGAAGCCCAAGTTCATGGGCTGCAGGTCTCCTCATGAAATGCCTGCCAACACTTGTATGCATATTCCCATATCAGTTTGATCCTCCTTTTAAAAACAAAACTGTGCTTTGTTGCACAATGAAGATGAAAAACAAATTAAACCAGAAACATTACTCCCTAGGGAATGAAAATCAGCTTTGGAAATTGCATACAAACTTTTAATCATTATATTTTATGCTACAAGACTTTGAAAAGCCAAAGTAACATTTAAAAAAGGAGTGGGAGGGAGGCTACATCAAGAAGCCCCCAAACACAATAAACAAAGCTGCTGGCAAACTTGATGCCTTTCTCTTTCCAAAACAGTGCTCTTTGTGTTATTGTCCTCAGTGAGGCATGAAGGGTTTGGATGAAATTCTTGCCACACTGAAACCAATGTAAAAAGCTAACAATTTTTAGCTAAAATTTTATCCTCAGTATTAAATTAACAGAAAGAAGGGGGAAGAAAACGATGACCAAGCAGGCCCACAGCACAGGAGGCAGAACCTGCTGTGGGCTGCAGCCACCAGCTGGGGATGCTCTGCTGGCCCGTAGGCTTGACCCTGCTGGACAGTGGGTCACCCTGTGCTGCTGGCATGGCCCAGAGCCTTGCACAACCGTGGCAGCTGCTCCAGCCCTTCCTGGCGTCAGTGCTCCAACCAGCAGCAGCTTGTCTTGGCAAGCGTGCTTTGCCAGCTTGGGAGGAGCAAACAGGGAGGAGGATCCTAATATACAGCTCTACTGAACTTGGAAACACTTGGGAAATTGTGCTAGAGGAGGCTCTGAATCTTTTCAGCTGACAAGTCTCCCTCAAGCCCCCACATGTACTTGGGCTGGTCCTCGCCATGGGATGCATGTGAGGGATGCAGAAATGTTCTATGATGCTATCAAACCTATTCCCCTCAGCGGAGAAGCTTCCCAGAAGAATCTTATTCACATTCTTTCCCTTCCTGAAGAACACTGAGAGAGAATTGCAATCATAGAATTCACTATGAAGTCACATTAGTTTAAAAACAAACGGGTCTGAGAGACACTCAGATTAGTGTTTTTCTGTTGGACTTCAAGAAAAAAGATGAGTTTTACTTCCCTTCCAGGAGTAACTCTCCAGATGACCTGGCATCTTCAGTTTGACCAAGCTATTCTTATGTGACAAAACTAGGAGGGAGTTCAGTAAGAAGGCAATGAAGAAAAAAGGTCCATTGTTAAGGGGAAGAGTTGAAGAGGAAAAAAAAATCCCAACAAAAACAAACCACCCCACCAAACAATTTAAATGTTTGTCTGACTGAGATATCCTGCATGGAGCCAGTGAATATTGCTCTTTCTGGTGTTATAAATTGGGTGTGTATTTATTATTTGGATGTGTTCCTTAGCACTAGGTTTCTTCTGATAACAAAAAAGGAAAATTATAGAAATTACTGTACATGGAAAAAATTAAGAATGTTTTTCCAAATGCTCTGGAACTTTTCATTACCTCCAATGGACTAGGTTGGAAGTACTCCTACTGTATTTTTAAGACATGCAGTAAATGTACCTGCCTCTAGTACGGGTACAAGGGTGCCAACTCTAACTACTGCTATTTACAAATCAGCATGATGATAAGCAGTAAAGTCAAAGGCACTTCAGTGAAATTCTGTCAAAATTTAATATCCAGTCTTGTGGTGTTTTTTCTCTTTGTATTTTGTATATTTTACTTATAAAAAAATTCTCTATACTGCTGTTCTGATTATACTCATATACAAAATAGGAAATCTTGTATTTACCTCAGCCCACTTTGAGAAAAAACTTTGACAGACATCTTTAAAATCTCCAGATTTATGTAAATGCTAATGCTTCTCTATGAGAAAGACCACTTTTAGGTGGTGGATTCTATCAGCTGCATCTGTCCACAACATTCTTGTATGTTGTGGGTTCTTTCACTTTTTAAAGCAATAGCTCTATGTTTAATAAAGTGCTGCTTTGAGCCAGCACACACCCTTACAACCCTTGTAAGCAGTGCATTATCTCAGATGTATTTAAGCAATTTTGTCATGGCAAGTGGCTCTACTAATGAGTGGGAAATGTATAAAAACATGTGGATGCCATCCTGTGTTATAGTTCCACTTGCTGGAATCAACTGACATTTGATATGAATTAATCTTTTGAATAGTTATTCACAAATGGCAAATCACAAAATTTCAGAAAGGGTCAGGTTGGAAGGGACCACAGGGGGTCATCTGGTCCAACCTCCCTCAAGCAGGGTCTTCCTAGAGCACGTTGCACAAGATTGTGTCCAGATGGTTCATGAACAGCTCCAGTGAGGAAGACTCTACAACCTCTCTGAGTGATCTCTTCCAGTGCCCAGTCACCTGCACACTAAAGAAGTTCTTCCT